>NC_141026.1:62195000-62222500 GCF_052040795.2 Danio rerio
GCTCTCTCCCGGGACAGCATGCCAAACACACTTTATAATCAACCGTCCTTGAAAACCTAATGAACCTAGAGAAGCCTTTTAATGTGACATTAAGCTGGATACTAGCGTCTCAGAATATCTAGTCTAATATTGAAATGAGTTATTAAAAGTAAAAGTGTGTTAAAGAAGTCTGTTCATAAACAGCAAAATGTTTGAAAAGGAGTTGAAATGTCACAGAAGGGTGGATAATGCTGCCTTGAACTGTAAATAGTTTGACTAATAATTCTTTCATTCATTTTCTTTTCGGCTCAGTCCCTTTATTAATCTGGGGTCGCCACAGCGGAATGAACCGCCAACTTATCTAGCATATGTTTTATGCAACGAATGCCCTTCCAGCTGCAACCCAGTACTGGGAAACACCCATACACACTTATTCTCACACACACACACACACACACACACTCATACACTACGGCCAGTGTAGTTGATCAGTTCCCCTATAGCGCATGTGTTTGGACTGTGGGGGAAACCGGAGCACCCGGAGGAAACCCACGCCAACACGGGGAGAACATGCAAACTCCACACAGAAACACCAACTGACCCAGCCGAGACTCAAACCAGAGACCTTCTTACTGTGAGGTGATCGTGCTACCCACAGATTGATTGATTAATTGGTATGTAAGCAAATAAATAAATAGGCATCTATTATCCATTTTTTCTCCATCATTTTGAACAGACAGCCACTGAAATATCATTCAATGTAATATTAGTGACTGTCAAAGATTTAGAGCAGGGGTGTCCAAACTCAGTCCTGGAGGGCCGGTGTCCTGCACAGTTTAACTCCAACTCTAATCAAACACACCTGCTTATAGACTTCTAGTGATCTTGAAGACACTGATTGGCATGTTCAGGTGTGTTTGACTAGTGTTGGAACAAAACTCTGCAGGGACACCGGCCCTCGAGGATCACGTTTGCCCATCCCTGTTCTAGTATACCTAGAGAGAGCTTGATTAGCTGATTCAGGTGTGTTTAATTGAGGTTGGAACTAAAATATGCAGGACACCCGCACTCCAGGACCGAGTGTGAACAGCCCTGATTTAAAGCAAGAATATCACTATCTGACCCCCAAAATATTGATTAATTGTCATGTGAAGTCTTTATTCTTCAAACTTGTAGCTTTTACACATTTGACTTGATGATTTTCATTATAGGATCACATTTAGTATGATCAGCTCTGAAAAATGCTTCATTTTGACCTGAGCATCTCCGTTTAACCCAATGACAATGAAACAACACTTCACTCATATTTTACTCTTTAACTTTCACTAAAGCTCTCTGAAAAACACTTGGACTTTGTGCTTTTTATGTATATAAAGTCAGTTTTGTATATTTTGTTGTATATATTATAGTATTATTCATTTAATTGATTTCATATATATATATATATATATCTCCACATTTAGCAGAATAATGAATAAAGCTCACTTTCAGTAAATACTGAGATCAAGAACAACACAGACAGTGGGAGGTATATTTAAATAACTTTATTAATATCATGGAAGACTGACATAGAAATACATAGAAAAATAAATTACCACATTTAAAAATGAGAGGGTTGTTTAAAGGTTTCCGCCATAACATCTCCAGCAGAAAATAAATGTGCGCATCAATAATTTATAAGGTTAAATAACAAACAGTCCTTCCTGAAGACGCCAATGATCATCAGCATTTCTCTAAATATCTTCTTTTGTGTTCAGGGTTAAAACAAATAGTGACATATTTTTCATTTTAGAGAGCACCGTCCCTTTAACTGTGCATAAATGCTGATTATTGTGTGTGTTCTGTCTCTTTAAATGAGTTTTCTCAGTAAACACACACACACACACACACACACACACACACACACAAAAGAAAAAACACAAAATAAAAAGTAAACAAAAAGAGGGAAAATTAAATACTGTGGAAGTGAACAATCTTCAGCATTTTTCAAAATATCTTCTTCTGTGTTCAGCAGAAGGAAACTAAAGAACGGTTTTGAAGCACTTGAGAGCAAACGATGACATATTTTAATATTCGAGTGCACCGTCCCTTTAAGTGTGCGTAATGCAGATTAACGTGTGTGTTGCGTGTCTTCAGCCGTGTTTACTGCTCACGTGTGTGTGTGTGAGCCTGTGCTCCAGCAGCTCCAGCTGTCTCTGCATCTCCTGCGGCAGGTCTCGGTTCAGTTCACGGCTGAAATACTCTCTGATCTCCTGCAGCTCCTGCATCCAGAACTCCTGCGAGACCCTGAAGAGCTCCAGCGGCTCCACATCCGGGAGCCCGTGCAGGTTCAGGGCACCGTCTGCAGGCACCAGCCCCACCGCAGTGGTCCTCGCCTCGGCCCCTCCGCTCAGCCTGCCGAACATCCACTCCAGTACGCGGATGTTCTCCCCAAAGCCCGGCCACAGGAAGCGCCCCGAGGAGCTCCTGCCGAACCAGTTGACGTGGAAGATTTTGGGCAGCTTAGCGCCGGGCCGCTGCTCCATGCTCAGCCAGTGGGAGAGATACTGACCGAAGTTATAGCCGAAGAACGGACGCATGGCGAACGGGTCATGCATGATCACTTTACCTGAAGAACACACACACACACACACACACACAGTAATCTTTAATAATGATGCAGTTACTAACTATTCAGGATAAATTATGCTGCAAAACTGCGAGTTTCTAGTCTAAATATCTAAAATAAAATCTTTAAATTAAGACCAGCAATAAAATATTGTTTTGTTTTAAGAAATAATGAGTCAATTTAATCTTGAAAAATAATCTGACAATGGCGGAAGAGAAATAATATGTCAAAAGGAAACACTAGATTATTCTGCTTAACAGATTGGCAGATTATTAAATATATATATATATATATGTAGAGTTTTTGTCTTGTCTAAATATCTGAGAAATACTGTCTTGTTTCCTGAAATAAAGAGTGTAAAGTGAGTGAGTTTTGTTGTGTACTGTGAATACCTTTGTGTTCAGCAGCCGCCGTGGCCTCTGACCTCATGGACGCCCCTACAAACACTCCGTGCGCCCAGTCGAAGGCCTCGTACACCAGCGGGACGCCCTGCGGACGCCGCCCGCCGAAGATGATGGCCTCGATGGGGACGCCTTCAGGAGACTCCCACTGCGGGTCGATGATGGGACACTGAGCGGCCGGCGTACAGAAGCGGGAGTTCGGGTGAGCACACGGTTCACCTGGAGGACACACACACGTCAGCACCACCAGCATTATCATAACACACTAGTCAACAAGCAGATCAAACAAACAGGGTTATTAATTCATAAATAATTTTAGGAAATAATAATAATATCGCCGGTTGCATTGCTGTCGCCGGTTCATGGTCTACTTTTGATCCACAAATGTTGACTACTGCATTTCTGAACTGACATGTTCTGACATCTGCTTCAGTGTTCGACAGAATAAGAAACTCAGCAAGGTTTATAACCACTAGAGGGAGAGTAGAGAGTGAGTAAATGCTCATATTTTGTGTGAACTGACCCTTTAAGAACATTTTAAAGTGTCACTTAATTTATCTTAAAGAGACAGGTCACTCAACACTGAACATTCCCTCATCCTTTACCAAGTTTCTTTCTTCTATTAGACACAGAAGAAGATATTTTGAAGAAATCTCTAAACCTGTATTCATTGACTCTATTTGCTTTTCCTACATTGGGTTTTCAGCATTCTTCCAAATATCTTCCTTTATGTTCAGCAGAGGAATGACACTCCTGAGGGATTACGACCTCTTGAGGAAGAGTGAACAGTTAAAGATGAAGCTGATCATTACAGATGTCACTCACCGTCCTCTGGTGTCCAGGGCTGGTTCTTCCAGGACGTCAGCGTCACTCCTTCAGGCAGATCCTCATCCATGCCCTCCCAGAACACCCCTCCGTCACTGCTCTCCGCCACGTTGGTGAAGAGTGTGTTGCAGCTGATGGTGCTCATGGCGTTGGGGTTGGTTTTGCTGGAGGTTCCCGGAGCCACACCGAAGAAGCCGTTCTCTGGGTTGATGGCTCTCAGATTCCCTGAGGAAACATGAAGACAGAACCATCAAATAAACCCTCAGTCCTGGAGATCCACAGTTTGAGCTCAGGATATTCTTACTGGCCCAAAAACAAGCGTTTGATATGTACAGATCTGAAAGACTTTCATTTACTAGAAGAGCTGTAGAATGAAGATTGAGTTATGATAAGCAGAACGTGAGCTAAATCCAGTAATCCAGAATGCTGTGTGTGTGTGTGTGTGTGTGTGTGTGTGTGTGTGTGTGTGTGTGTGTGTGTGTGTGTGTGTGTGTGTGTGTGTGTGTGTGTGTTTGTCTCTGTACCTTCTTTGTCGAACTTCATCCATGCGATGTCGTCTCCCACACACTCCACCTTCCAGCCGGGCAGCGACGGCTTCAGCATGGCCAGGTTGGTCTTCCCGCAGGCGCTGGGGAACGCCGCTGCGAAATACTTCTTCTGTCCCGCCGGGTTGGTGATGCCCAGAATCTGCAGGGGAAATTCAGCACACTTTAACTCAAGTTCATTTGTGTAGAGCTGTTTACATTAATTACTGCTTCATACAATCAATATAATACTAGATTCTGATTGGTCCATCACAACATCTGAAGGTTCGTTATTCTCTGATAACCCCATATTAAAATAATAACTGTGATACTGTACAAACTGCATTAAAAGAAGTGTAAACATGTGTGTGCATATGTGTGTGTGTGTGTGTGTGTGTGTGTGTGTACATGCATGTGTGTGTTAACGCTCCATCTGTCAGTGTTTAGTGAGGTCTGCCCAGTCAGAATGACTCTGCAGTTGTGTGTGTGTTTTCTCCACTGAGCAGCATGTGTTCTGCTTCTGCATGTGTGTGTGTGTGTGTGTGTTCGTCCACTCACCAGCATGTGTTCTGCCAGCCAGCCCTCCTCTTTAGCGATGCGTGATGCGATGCGCAGAGCGAAGCACTTCTTCCCCAGCAGTGAGTTTCCTCCGTATCCGCTGCCGAACGACACGATCTTCCTCTGATCCGGGATGTGGGCCACCAGCGTCAGCTCCGGGTTACAGGGCCAGTTGTTGACCAGCGGCTCTAAAACACACACACAGAGGTCAGTACATGCTAGTTCACAAATGTAACACACACAGACACACACACACTCTCCAGTACGTACTCTTGAGTGGCAGAGGGCAGCCGACTGAGTGCAGACACCGGACGAACTCTCCGTTTCCCAGCGCGCTCAGCACAGTTTTCCCCATCCGCGTCATGATCCGCATGCTGGCCACCACATACGGCGAGTCCGTCAGCTCCACCCCTATCTTGGAGAGCGGAGAGCCCACCGGCCCCATGCTGAAGGGGATCACGTACATCACACGCCCTGCACACACACACACACACACATTTTAAAAATCTATGTACTTTTTAGTGTAGGGTAGCATCTAATTAATTCTGAACTTCTTGATTTGAACTTGGATTCTACATGTGTGTAAATAGCACAAGATCATCCTGCTGACATCAAATAGAGGTCAGCGCTAAAGTAATCTAAAGGTAATCCAAAAGTACTCCGATTACATTCCCATAAACATGTCATCTAACAGACTGTACCAGTCCATACACACTTAGTCCTGTCATTAGTACAGTTCATAATTAATCCACACAGCTCAGCTCAACCATCACACACACACACACACACACATGTTAGTATTGGTGGTTTATGAGGACTCTATAGGCGTAATGTATGTTATACTGTAACAGCAGCTTATTATTACCAATTCAGTTTTGTAATACCTAGATGATCATATCTGTCACACACACACACTTCATATCGCTTCACTTCAATATCAGGTTACACACACACACCCTAATATCAGCTGTCACACACTCGAGTGTACCTTTCATGCAGCCAGGGAAGCGCAGGTTCATGGCTTTGTCCCACTCCTCAGGACACATCCAGCGGCCCAGCTGACTGACTCCTCCTCCAGTCGGTGTGGGAACCGTGTCCCGCTGCTCCGCCGTCACGATCACCGTTTTACTCTCCACACGGGCCACATCACGTGGGTCAGTGCGCGCCAGCCAGCTACAGGAACACCAGCGGTTACACACACACACTCACTAACACTCTATCTATAGTGATGTCTTACGCAATCACATCCAAGGTAAAATTGCATCAATCAAACTGATTCTACAGTTGCTATGGTAACACAACAACAATAGTAATTGATCTGTTGTGGGGATTCTACTGTTGCTATGGTAACACAACAACAATAGTAATTGATCTGTTGTGATGATTCTACAGTTGCTATGGTAACACAACAACAATAGTAACTGATCTGTTGTGGGGATTCTACTGTTGCTATGGTAACACAACCACTACAGTAATTGATCTGTTGTGGTGATTCTGCAGTTGCTATGGTAACACAACCACTACAGTAATTGATCTGTTGTGGGGATTCTGCAGTTGCTATGGTAACACAACCACCCCAGTAAATGATCTGTTGTGGTGATTCTGCAGTTGCTATGGTAACACAACCACTACAGTAATTGATCTGTTGTGTTGACACCACAGTTGCTATGGTAACACAGCTGTTGTATAATGAAGTACTGCCCTGCGCATGCTAGTTCTTGTATAATGACTGACGTGTGCGTCGTACCAGTTGCTGTACTTGCGCAGCCTCTTGATGGCGCCCTGCTCCTCCAGCAGGCTGAGGATGGTGCTGTTCTCCTGCTCGGAGCCGTCACAGATGTGCAGAGCGTCCGGCTGGCACAGACTCACACTGCTGTCGATGAACTCCCGCACGCTGGCGCTCAGAGACGCCAGATCGCCCTGCAGGACCCGCGGGCATGACCGGTCCTGAGACTGCAGCTGAGGAGGCATGATGAGCGGAGGGATGGAGAGATGCTGACCGAGAGAGAGAGAGAGGGAGAGAGCCTGCAGACACACAACACAATAGAAGGATTCACTTGTGTGCAGTAATACAGGGGTGAGCCTGAGTGAGCACACCTCGCTTATAGACATGAGTCAATCATTCATTCATTCATTCATTTTCGACTTAGTCCATTTATTAATCAGAGGTCACCACAGCAGAATGAACCGCCAACTTATCCAGCATATTTGTTATATATATTTATATATACTATAAATGTGTGTGTGTTATTTATATTTATTACGTACAGCTGAAGTCAGAATTTTTTGTGCTCATGTGATTTTTGTTTTCTTTTTCCAATATTTCCCAAATGATGTTGAACAGATTCAGGAACTGTTCTCAGTATTTCCTCTAATATTTGCTCTTCAGGAGAAAGTCTTATTTGTTTTATTTAAGCTAGAATAAAAGCAGGATTTAATTGTTTTAAACCCATTTTAAGCTCAACATTATTAGCAATTAAGCAATATTAATTCTGGATTGTCTACAGAACAAACGGTCACACTTTATAATAAGGTTTCATTAGTTAATGTTGTTAAATGCATGTATTAACATGAAGAAAGCATGAACAATACTTGTAGAGCATTTATTACTCACCGTTCAACATTTACTACACTGTAAAAAAATATATGATCAATTAGTCCTGACAGCAAGTGTTTTTAGCTCATCATAACGTATTAAACTAAGTTATTTAGGTTATAACTTAATTTTATAAGTTACACAGGCTGTTTTAAGTCAGTTTAACATAATATAAGTTCGTGGACTTATGGGGTTAATCTGATTCAGCTTAACAACTGAAGTGAAGCAGGGTTTTTACAGTGTAATGCATTATTAAGGTACTACTTCATGCATGTCACATTAGTTAATGCACTGTGAGTTAACTTAAACTAATGAACAGCTGCATTTCCATTAATAACTAGCGTTAACTAACATGAACAAATACTGTACTAGATGTATTGTTCATGTTAGAAAATACATTAACTAATACAGCTTTATTGTTAAGAGTTACCAAATAATCCACTGTTATTCAATGACTACCCTAATTAGCCTAGTGAAGCCTTTAATTTTCACTGTAAACTGAATATTAGTGTCTTAAACAATATCTAGTCTGATATTATTTACTGTCATCATGGTGAAGAGAAAATTAATCGGTTATTAGAAGATAGTTTGTAAAACTTTCATGCTCATAAATGTGTATAAGTTCATAAGTGTGTAAAATCTGTTCTCTGTTAAACAGAGTTTGAGGAAGAATATAAAAGAATTTAGATTAAACAGGAGCGAATAAATCTGCCTTCAACACTATATATAACTTCAGACACTTGAACACAAAAATGCACACACATGCAAATACATGCATAGAGTCATATTAATATTCATAAGCACTAAAATATTATTCATAAGCACAGAAAAATGTAATAGCTCACCTTGAGTGAAGGTTTAGCAGCTCTTCATCAGTCTGTGGTGATGATGATGATGATGATGTTCATCTGTGTTCTGCTCACTGTGTGCCAGTCAGACCTTATATACACCCACACACACACACACACACACACACACATGAATGATTAACCCGCGGAACACGCGTCGTATGTTCAGTTAATCATTAAAACATTGGACTGTAGTTTTGGGGAAACACTCGATTGGACCCGAGTCTGACCACGTGACCTTTGACCTGCCGCTCCATCGTGATGCAACGCTAAACTTGCAGCATCACCGCGTGACGTCATGCCCCGCCGCGCGCTCTGATTGGCCGCTCGCTGGAGGCTCGCCAGCAGTACAGAGCACACGGTGAACAGGTCACGCTGAATCATTCATTCATTCACACATTAAAACTACACTCTTCATTCATTGAATAAATCTCACACTGCACTCAATCTATCAGAGAAGTTAATGAGGTGTATTTATTAAATATACTTATATATCATTTTGAACTTTCATTTCATTTGAATGCGTTAATTTCACTTTGAACATTTTACAGTTAATACATTAAATTAAAAAATAATCATTAGTGAGAAAATCAAACATGCTAAAATATACTTTGAGCTTAAAAACATGAATTAAAGTGTCTGTTAAATACATAGATGGCCATTTAAGTTATGCTGTCTGAATTTCTTAGAATCTAATTTTAAAATGATTATGAACATAAGATGAGAATGAACATATTTGTTTGCTTTTTTTTTTTTTTTTTTTTGCAGTCCTTAAGCGATCGCAAACATTACTTTAGAATGTTTTTTGAAAAACAGTATAAAGCCATATCAATGTCCAACTGAAACATTGGAGAGAGAACAGCCCTAGAACTGTTTTATCCGCATGCAGTAATGTTTTATTGTGTACTAACATGTTGAGAACATTATTAAAGACAAGATTACTTGAACAATCATAACTTGAACAACAGAATTAATTAAAACTTCTTTAAAACTATAAAGTTTTAGATGCGAGAGTAATATGAAAAAGTTGACATTAATGGAAGTGTAATTTACAAAGACATCTAAAAATTAAAGTTGTAATGTTTCATCTGCATATCAGCTTTGCGTTTTTCATAAATATATACGTATAAAGGAAAAAAACTGATAAATGATTTTAATTTACTATAAATTTAATGACAAATAACCATGTTCATTCATTTTTTTTCTTTTTCACTTAGTCCCTTTATTAATCTGGGGTCGCCACAGTGGAATGAACCGCCAACTTATTCAGAATATGTTTTACGCAGCATATGGCCTTCCAGCTGCAACCCATCGCTGGGAAACACCCATACACACTCATTCACACTTGAACAGACAATTTAACTTACCCAATTGCCCTATAGCACATGTGTTTAGACTGCGGAGGAAACTGGAGGAAACCCACGCCAACACAGGGAGAACAAGCAAACTCCATACAGAAACACCAACTGACCCAGCCGGGACTCGAACCAGCGACTTTCTTGCTGTGAGAAGATCGTGCTACCCACTGCGTCACCGTGACGCCCCCAATAACAATGTTTATATTATAAATTTGGAAGAACTATGATGAGAAGAGGGCGGCACGGTGGCTCAGTGGTTAGCACTGTCATGTCACAGCAAGAAGGTCGCTGGTTCGAGTCTCGGCTGGGTCAGTTGGTGTTTCTGTGTGGAGTTTGCATGTTCTCCCCGTGTTGGCGTGGGTTTCCTCTGGGTGCTCCGGTTTCCCCCACAGTCCAAACACATGCGCTATAGCGGAACTGATCAACTACACTGGCCGTAGTGTATGTGTAGTGAGTGTGTGTGTGTATTGGTGTTTGCCAGTACTGGGTTCCAGCTGGAAGGGCATTTGCTGCATAAAACATATGCTGGAATAGTTGGCGGTTCATTTCACTGTGGCGACCCCTGATAAATAAAAGCAGAAGGAAAATGATTGAATGACAAATAACAATATCTGTATAATAAATCTGGAAGATTGTAATGAGTTTACAGAATAAAAAAAATTACATTTCACTCAATTCACACATTTATAGATCATAAATTGTCAAGTCTCTTCATTGTTTCCGGATACTATTTCCATGGAGCATCATGAATATGTGTGTGTGACCTGTCATAAGTTCAAAACAAACACAAAAACACACAGATGTAGAGCAGGACAGAAGAGTACGTGACAGCTTATCTGAAGACCTCTACTTGTTTTGGTTAAAGAGCCTCTACTGCAAAGCTTTAAGTCACAAAGAGTGCAAAACACAGAAAAGATAAGAAGCGGATGGCTTTAACACTGGCTTTTCTCAAAAACATCTGATAAGCTGAGATAAACCGAGTCAATAACAGCTGAGGGTTAAACAACACCTCTGTCTGTGGCTCAGCACTCATTCACTGCTTTACCAGTGAAACTCTCACCTCTGCATCTTACACAACACTACTGTCGGGACGCTCTGAAAGAACATACAGTATGGACACACAGATAACAGTTATGACTCTAATAAAAGTTAAAGGTTTGATCAATAGCTATAGTGCATAAATGAGTTAAGCCTTCACAGATCTGTCTGTTACAGTAATATTCTCTTCAGAATGCTCTACGGTAAGATATCTGTGCAGACACAGAAGATTGATCAGGACCAAAGACAAAACTGATCAACTGAAGATCACAGAATAAAACATTACACTTACAAATTAATGTTGAGGAAAAGTATTCAATAAAACTTGAATAGACAGAAAAAACCAGGAGAAACATAAAAAATATCAAACTGAATTTGCGATAACTGGATTTAATTTAATTGTGTTCTTAATTTATTAAATATGACTGTTTTATAAAACTGTTTTGTCTAAATCCACCGAATATTATTGTCTATAGTCACTGAGAAATTAATACAAATATTAATTAAACAAAATGCTAAGCACGTGAGTGGCTTGGTGGTTCAGTGGTTAGCACTGTGGCTTCACTGCGAGAAGGTGGCTGGTTGTAGTCCCGGCTCATTCCAAAGCTTATTTGGCAGCTCATTCCACTGTGGCGAACAGTGGACAGGACTCGAAGCAGAGTCTTACAGTGAAACCACAGTGCTAACCACTGAACCACCGTGCCACCAGCACTGCATATGTATATAGTAAAGATCTAATGTGAATTATCAACCAGAGAAATGTTCTTCAGACTGTAAAAATGAATAGACATGTGAAATATACATATACCTAGTTAATATTCCATGCATTATCAAATGTATACAGTATAAAACACTTTCCTTTTGTCTGGGTCCAAACACTACTATTTACTAATAATTGCTTTAGTATTTCTTCATGTTTGATGCTTGTCTATGATATACTTGTGCCATTATGTGCTCCATGGTCATTCGTGGTTAAATAAATCATTGGTTATGAAGCACAGTTTATCTCTATGCATATGAATCTGCTGATCATGAGTTGCTGTTGGAGGTGTTTTTCTTGCAGTGCTGATTGCTGTATTACATGATCTGCCACAGATAGTGAAGATAAGCTGATAACACACTTCACTGATATCCTTCTGAGATCTTTGTCAAGTCAGAGCTGGAAGACTCAGTGAATCATCTGAATGAATGAGTGATTCAGTCGACAGAGGAGTCAGATTCACACATTCACACAATCACAGAGGTCATGTTTTTGCTTCAGCAAGATAAACCTTTTATTTTATATATATATATATATATATATATATATATATATATATATATATATATATATATATATATATATATAAATTTTTTATTGAAATTAATCAAATTATTTCCAAACAGAATAATGATTGCATGTGTGTTTAGAGACATTCTGTCTTAAATATGAACTTAAAGACTCCCACTATAGCTATTTGTGACTGCCTCACTTCCTGAATCTTCAATTATCATCAAATATTGGTCTAAAAAATGTTTGTGCATGTGTTTATTCTATTAATACTTGCATGAAACATCTATTGTAGTTCTGGTCAACTCTTTTATGTTGGATATAAAAAGGCAGAACAATCTGTAAAGTGCTGATAAAAACAGAACGTTTTGCAAGTGATGTCACATCCTGTGGCGTGAAACTGTTGAAGGCACTGAGGCATGTTGTTATTCTTCCCTCATTTATTTGTGCTTAATGTTGAGGAAACACCAATCATAGTGCGCTATCTGTGAATTGATAAACTAAATTGGCTGGTGTGTATGAGTGTGTGTATGAATGACTGTGTATGAGTGTCACTGGGTTGCAGCTGGAAGGGCATCCGCTGTGTAAAACATGCTGGAATAGTTGGCGGTTCATTCCACTGTGGTGACCCCTGATAAATAAAGAGACTAAGCTGAAGGAAAATTAATGAATGAATGAATCTGAAGGAAATGCACATGTCAACTCTGTTACATCAACTCCTGTTTAAAAAGTTTAACAATACTTAAACCACAGCTAGTGATACACTCTCAGAAATAAAGGTACTCCAGCTGTCACAGGGCTGGTACCTTTTCGAAAGGTACAAATTTGTACCTACAAGGTCCATATTAATACCTCAAGGGTACATATCAGTACCTAAAAAGTACAAAAGTGTTCCTCTTAAAATTTTAGGAACTAACATGTACCCTTGAGGCATTAATATAGACCTTTTAGGTACAAATGTGTACCTTTTGAAAAGGTACCAGCCCTGTGACAGATCACGTACCTTTATTTCTGAGAGTGTTCAATCAAAAGCTTACTATCACATATTTTCAGCTTTTGCATTGTTTTACTTAAATAATGGATTCAGTTTACTGTAAATCATGCATTTGTTTTATATCAGTCCAGTTTAAGCTGAATTAATGAAAAATGCTTGAAATGTTCCTGTAATACTGGAAGAGTTCTGAGCTCAGCATGAGGGAGAGCGGACGTGTTTTCGTGAGACATTAATCTCTGAACACGCTCAGACTATTGAGCATGTGGTGCAATTCATATGCAAGCATCTCTGCAGGAAAAAAACTGTTTCTGTATCTTGTTTACCAGCGATTATGATCTGAAATCATTAACTGGACATATGGAAATATGAGCAGTACACAGAAAATAATGCACGAGCAGAACCACAGCTCTCCCTGCATGACAGAAAATACTGTAGTGATTTACAGTGAATACTGTCGTGTTCTTCAATCATACTATAGTAAAGCACTTGGATGTGTTTTAGTGATTTGCTCTGGTAACACATCAACTATAGTAATATAAACAAATGACCCAATACTGTATTTTTAATGGTCATGTATATAGACCTCATGTTAACCACAAATCAGCCATGATGTGCATGGAATTTGTGGCAAAACTGTGGATAAAGTAATTCTAATCAGGTTAATACACCTGTAACGTTACTATAATAAATATATAGTCAACATGATATATGTAAATATGTATAGTCAACAGGCCACTAAACTCGTTCTCTGGTGTCGAGCGCCACCTGCCGCCCAAAATCATCCACACAGAGAAGACTAGATTCAGTTTATTTATTTATTCATCTTTTATTTATAAGTATTTTCATGATTAAACCCGTACATTAGGATATATTAAGACACAAAAACTCCACAAACACCGTGTGGAGGCAGCTCGATGCCCTAAAATGTGTGTAAGCTTCATCTGAACTCCTCTAGCGCTTCTAAAGTGTACATTGAGTCGCAGCAGCTGAACACAGAAGTTCTAGTAGATTAAAGCTGTTTCAGTCCAGTGTTCAGAGTTGGAAGTTCTGCTTAGTTCAGTTCAGTGTGGTAAAATCTACACTGCTGAGAGTCCAAACAAACACTGAAGAGCAAATCCATCCATCCACAGCTCCAGGTCCCGAACCAGGCAAGCCAGTGGCGACAGCGGAGGAACAAACTTCACCAATTGACCAAACTACACCAGTAATATAGAAGTAAACAATTATATTTGTTTAACACTTCAAAATGTATATAATTACAAACAAACATTGAATTATTTATAATACGAATAATAACACAAAAAGTATCAACCAAGCTGACTGTGCAGCGACGGATTCATTCCGGTCACACACAGACAATATTAGTTCCGCTTGACTTTCGTTCCGCGGCTCCACGAGACTGAAGCAAAGCGCGTCATGAGCGCCGAAAACTCGCGTTCAGAAGCGCTGCTTCCGCTGAGAAACCTCTGGAACTCGGTGAAGTGCAGCAGGGATCGAGTGAGAGGTATGGTGGTCCTGTGTTCCGTGTTTCATTGTGAATTTGAGCAGTGTTTGTGGGAATGCTAACGGCTAAACTTCCAAAACACTCACGAAAACACTTTAACCGGTGATAGTTAGCTGCTCAGAGCGATAGTCATGATGTTTACTCTAGCTTAACAGATTTAGTTAGCTGGTCAGAGTGTTACTCTAGTTTAACAGATATAGTTAGCTGGTGAGAACACTAGTCATGATGTTTACTCTAGTTTAACAGATATAGTTAGCTGCTCAGAGCGTTAGTCATGATGTTTACTCTAGCTTAACAGATTTAGTTAGCTGGTCAGAGTGTTACTCTAGTTTAACAGATATAGTTAGCTGGTGAGAACACTAGTCATGATGTTTACTCTAGTTTAACAGATATAGTTAGCTGGTGAGAACACTAGTCATGATGTTTACTCTAGTTTAACAGATATAGTTAGCTGGTCAGAGTGTTACTCTAGTTTAACAGATATAGTTAGCTGGTGAGAACACTAGTCATGATGTTTACTCTAGTTTAACAGATATAGTTAGCTGGTGAGAACACTAGTCATGATGTTTACTCTAGTTTAACAGATATAGTTAGCTGGTCAGAGCACTAGTCATGATGTTTACTCTAGTTTAACAGATATAGTTAGCTGGTCAGAGCACTAGTCATGGTGTTTACTCTAGTTTAACAGATATAGTTAGCTGGTCAGAGCACTAGTCATGATGTTTACTCTAGTTTAACAGATATAGTTAGCTGGTCAGAGCACTAGTCATGATGTTTACTCTAGTTTAACAGATATAGTTAGCTGGTCAGAGCGCTAGTCATGATGTTTACTCTAGTTTAACAGATATAGTTAGCTGGTCAGAGCGCTAGTCATGATGTTTACTCTAGTTTAACAGATATAGTTAGCTGGTGAGAACACTAGTCATGATGTTTACTCTAGTTTAACAGATATAGTTAGCTGGTCAGAGCGCTAGTCATAATGTTTACTCTAGTTTAACAGATATAGTTAGCTGGTCAGAGCGCTAGTCATGATGTTTACTCTAGTTTAACAGATATAGTTAGCTGGTCAGAGCACTAGTCATGATGTTTACTCTAGTTTAACAGATATAGTTAGCTGGTCAGAGCGCTAGTCATGATGTTTACTCTAGTTTAACAGATATAGTTAGCTGGTCAGAGTGCTAGTCATGATGTTTACTCTAGTTTAACAGATATAGTTAGCTGGTCAGAGCGTTAGTCATGATGTTTACTCTAGTTTAACAGATATAGTTAGCTGGTCAGAGCACTAGTCATGATGTTTACTCTAGTTTAACAGATATAGTTAGCTGGTCAGAGCGCTAGTCATGATGTTTACTCTAGTTTAACAGATATAGTTAGCTGGTCAGAGTGCTAGTCATGGTGTTTACTCTAGTTTAATAGATATAGTTAGCTGGTCAGAGCGCTTGTCATGATGTTTACTCTAGTTTAACAGATATAGTTAGCTGGTCAGAGCGCTTGTCATGATGTTTACTCTAGTTTAACAGATATAGTTAGCTGGTCAGAGCGCTAGTCATGATGTTTACTCTAGTTTAACAGATATAGTTAGCTGGTCAGAGCGCTAGTCATGATGTTTACTCTAGTTTAACAGATATAGTTAGCTGGTCAGAGCGCTAGTCATGATGTTTACTCTAGTTTAACAGATATAGTTAGCTGGTCAGAGCACTAGTCATGATGTTTACTCTAGTTTAACAGATATAGTTAGCTGGTGAGAACACTAGTCATGATGTTTACTCTAGTTTAACAGATATAGTTAGCTGGTGAGAACACTAGTCATGATGTTTACTCTAGTTTAACAGATATAGTTAGCTGGTGAGAACACTAGTCATGATGTTTAGTCTAGTTTAACAGATATAGTTAATAGTAATTTGAATGAGATGTTGTTGTCAGTGATGTGCTGAAGCTCACAGTGTTTCTGATTGTGTTTGCAGATGGAGAGTCCAATGACAGCAGCGGCACCTTCAGCTTGGCCAACTTCTGGGAGATTCTGAGTTCGTTCAGTGTTTGATTCTGAATCATGTTCTTCTGAATCGCTGAATGACTCACTCCAGCTCTTCTCTTTCCGCAGATGAAGCTGTAAAAGCAGTGTCTCAAGAAGCGACTAAACTCAGCCTGATGTTCTCCAAGCCGCCACTGCCGTCAGATGAGGTGTGATTAACCCCCTTCTGAACATCACTATAACTATCCTGTCATTTGTCCATCAGTAATGCTGCTGCTGCTGCTGTTGTGTTTCTTCGCTTCAGGATTGTGCAAAAATGGGGGAGTGTGTGCAGAAGAGTGTGTTGACCTTGTGCACCGTTTACTTCTGGCTGCCAAAGAGTCAAGGTAACAGATATACACACACACACACACACACACACACACACACACACACACACACACACACACACACGCACACACATGCTCAAGCTGTAAAAATGTATGAAATAAAAACACTATCGTAAATATTTAGTGCGTAATTAAGTAATTCTAAAAACGTAAAAAAACTGAGCGTAATCATAATTTTACAAGGATACTGAAGTACAAAATCAAAAGCAGTGCAGTGTTCTGTGGTGTCTGTGTTCAGTATGAAGCTCTTCTGGAGCTGCTCAGCTGCATTTGCTCATTTGTGGATTACACAAACCGTCTCATGACCTCTGACCTGATTATTGAGAAACTCATTAGACTGTGTATGTGTGTGTGTGTGTGTGTGTCTCTGTGTGTGTGCGTGTTTGTGTGTGTGTGTGCGTGTGCGTGTGTGTTTCTGTTTCTGTGTGTCTGACGTGTGATTTTGTGCAAATGTGTGTGTTTTTTTGTTTGTGTTTTCTGTGTTTGTGTGTGTGTGTGTGTGTGTCTTTTTGCATGTGTGTAATGTATGTTTGTGTCTTTTTTTTCTGCATATTTGTGCATGTTTCTGTGTGTATGCGTGCCTGTACATGATGTATGCGTGTTTTTGTGCATATTTGTGTATACACGTGTCTGTACATGATTGTGTGTTTGTGCATGCATGTTTGTTTTTTTGTGTTTGTGCATGTGTGTGTGTGTGTATATATACACGTTTTTGTGTTTGTTTGGTTGTGTGTATTTCCGTGTGTATCTGTGCCATTTTGCATGTGTGTGTATTTGTTTATGTGTGTTTGTGTGTTTTTTTTGTGCATGTAAATGTAAATGTTTCTTTGTGTGTGCGTGCTTCTGTTTATGATTGTGTGTGTGAGGTATGTTTGTGGATATTTGTGTATGCACGTGTCTGTACATGATTGTGTGTGTGTGTGTGTGTGTGTATATATATGTTTTCGTGTGTGTGTTTGTGCGCACATGTGTCCAGGAGTCACACTGAGGAGGTCTGTCAGGGACGCCACCGCTGAGGTTCTGGAGGGTCTGGTTCAGCTGCTGGATGTCATTCTGTCCTCACCTGGACAAAGGTAGAACTCGTCCTCTGAGGCCCTCGCTAGCTGTGTTTCCATCCACCTGTTTTTATGCACATTTTGGATTATTTCAGAAAAAAACACTTAATGGAAATCCAAGATGTGCATACATTTTGAAAATGTGCATAAAGTGAGTAGGGTAAACCTTGTGTCCAGTGAGAGAAACTGCAGATAAGCTGTGCTGTGATCAGCTGTAGTGAGTGTGCATGTGCACCAGCGCTTCATCAGTGTCTGCTCTTCAGTGCTGTATCAGGATGATCAGATGATGATGGGATATAGTGATGATATGATGATCAGTCTGTGTTTATATACTGTTTAAACAACCTGTGTGTGTTTATAATCTGTCTGTGTTCATTTACTGTGTTTACATTCTCCTGTGTTCCCCCAGTCTCTCGCAGGAGCAGCTCACCTCCACCGGGAGTGTTTGGGCCGCATGTGACCATTTTGACCAGATACCCAAAGGTATCTAGAAACAACTTGTGCTGGAGTCCTTCAGTTCCGTCCATCATTATTTCTATAGCGCTTCTTACAGTGCAGATGAAGAATAGAGAATAAAAATGCATACAGTATTTCAGATTGTCCGGCAGAGATGACTAGTGTTGCTAGTAAATTAAAGCTGCTTCTAAATCTGTAAGGTTGTGCATCCACATTAAAATGAGGGGTGTTTTAGTGCATGTAAAGCAGTCTCTGTGTGGCTCATTGAGACATCAGTGTTGTTTTGTAATAAAGCTCCTGCAACAGCAGTCTTGGGTTTGATGCCAGAGGAATGCTGGAACTGCTGAGCTGTGGGAATGCAGTCAGTTCTGCCAAACGATCATTTTTGTAAAATAATTAGCTCATCTCTGCAGGTGATGTGCACACATTGAGCTTTAAACACTGCAGACATTATACAGAGATGTGTCTAAATTAATATGTTGTTAACAAATGTGCACTACTTAAACACACCTTACATAATGTGAATAATAATGTGTGTGTATGTATGTATATTGTGTTTCTGTCAGATAACCGCAGTGCTGTTCTGGCCGTCTTGAGCTCGTGTGTGGGTTTGGTGAAGGACGCTCTGGAGGAGATGCAGCAGGTTTGTTTCTATATGTTGTGTGTGTGTGTATACAGGGATTATGTGTGTGTGTGTTTGTTTATGTGTGTGTGTGTGTGTATGCAGTGATCTTGTGTCTGTTTATGCAGTGTGTGTATGTGATGGTGTGTGTGTGTCTGATTTTATTTATTGATGGTGTTCATGTGTGTGTGCTGTGTCTGTTCCTCTTCTTCAGGCTCTGGCTGAGTCACAGGACCCGTTTGGAGATGTCCTGGATGATGATGATGATGATGATGATGAAGGTGGTCGTGGGAATCAGGACAGGTATTGGTCAGCGTCAGACCGGCAGCTGATTGGTCAGTGTGAGGGTCTGCTGAAGGCGTCTGCAGCCAGTCTGCGCAAACTCTCGTCTGCGGTCAGACACAACGCTCAGCTGGAGACGGAGCAGGAGATCGCTCAGCTGGACGACCTGGCGGACGCTGCAGCACATGTCAGTCCCTGGTGAGAGCACTAGACCAGCAGCACTCAGATTTACAACACACACACACACACATTAATATATATGTATATTAGTTATATACACAGCATGAACACCGGCTGTGAGTGGAATGGATCAGGTTAGTGTAATAATAGATTATTAATGAATAAACTCACTCGAATGATGGAGAAGCGGAAGAAATGAGAAGCTTTAATTATTTTAAATCACCTAAATGAGGTACATTGACATTTATAATTAATATTGACTACTTTTAAACATTAAGGAAACAGATACAGCGCTATAGAGGAATGCTTTATTGTCTGTGGTCTTTGTGTGTGTGCGTGAACAAGTGTGTATGTGTGTTTCCCAGTACTGGGTTGCAGCTGGAAAGGCATCCGCTGTGTAAAACATATGCGTTATAAGTTGGTGGTTTATTCTGCTGTGGCAAACCCGGATTAATAAAGGGACTAAGCTGAAAGGAAAATAGATGAATGGATGAATAAACATGTGTACACACAACATGTGTACACACAAAATGTACACACAGATGCGCACACACATGCATACCCATACACTCACAAACACACTCGCACTAACCCTAACACACACACTCACATGCTCCTCTTTATGTGTGTGTTCAGTGTTGATGACCTGGCCCTCAGCCTTTACCCGCCTGTGGACCGAGCTGCCGTGGAGCAGAACGTGAGTGTGAGCACATGATGACATGTTAACTCCATCACACACACACACTCCACAAAAGATCTACCTAAACCAGCTTGTGTGTGTGTGTGTGTGTGTGTGTGTGTGTGTGTGTGTGTGTGTGTGTGTGTGTGTGTGTGTGTGTGTGTGTGTGTGTGTGTGTGTGTGTGTGTGTGTGTGTGTGTGTGTGTGTGTGTGTGTGTGTGTGTGTGTGTTTTCTCCACTGCAGGTGTGCAGACTGGCAGCTGTGCTGAAAAAACTGCTGGACATCACCAGGTGAGATACACTTCAGTCACACACACACACACACACACACTCATGTTTGTATTCCAAAATGCACAAACAAAACAGGTGGATGTAAACACAGCTGCTGACTTATAGACAATAATAGTATGAAATTAGAATAATACTATGGAGGTCAGTGGTGAGCAGATTAGTATATCCTCTTTAATCTTCAAATTTAAACAACACTCCAAAAGTCATGTGTTCCCCTCGTCCTCATGTGCCTGCTCTCCTTCAGGTCCTCTCATGTCTGTGCGGAGGCCGATGTGTCCTGGGTGGAGTTTCTGAGTGGAGCTGTTGAACACAACCTGGAGAAGGTCAGATCACTGCTGAGGAGCGACTCGTAGCGCACGGAGAGATGGTGTGTGTGTGTGTGTGTACAGGTTTAGCTACTCTTGTGAGGACTTGTATGTTTTCATGTATATAGTGAAATATTAAAAGGATCCATTATTGAGGATATTTTACTGCTTGTAAAAATCTCAGCAGATGTTCATCAGTGTGTGCTGGTGTGTCTGTGAGGGTTGGGTTAGGGGTAGAGTTATGGTTAAGCCATAGACATCATTAACCTGAGAGAAAAACAATGGAAGTCTAATCTAATGTCCTCACTAAGATGAAACAAACCTGTCGGTGTATGTGTGTGTGGTACTTATTTTTATATCCTGCTGGGGACTTAAACCTGAATGCACACAGATTCATGGGGACTTGTATCACAGGGAGGATCAATATTGAGGTCTTCATGGGTAAACAAGCTCATAAATCGGTCAGAATGAAGAATTGTAAAGATGTAAACGTGCAGAGTGTTTGCGTTGAGGGTTAAGTTTTAAGAATAAACAGTCCGCACAGTAGAAACATCACTACAGGTATGGAGAGTCCCCACTTGGATATCGGAACAAGTGTGTGTGTGTGTGTGCATGCATGTGTGCGTGAAGCATCCAGAGCTTTTACTGCAGAGGAGAATCAACAACAGCACAAACAAACTGAGCTTGATCTGCAGCCGTGGAGGAGTCTGAGCCTCAGAAATATTGACATGTGTTTTCATGCTTTTATTCACAATATCTTCTGTTTATCTCATTCTGTAATGCTCGTCATATTACAGATATTAATATTACATATGACTTGCTTCATTAACAGAACAAAACAGACTTTTAATTCAAATGTTTATTTATTCTGATTAAACGCATAATGCTAATGCTCCAACGAGTGCTTAAAATCCTTGAGAGTTGGAGAATTAAAAATAAAGATTGAACACACAAAAACATGAAAACATTGCAAAACCCTAGAGTTGTTCTGAAAATAAAGACACACAGATAAAAACCTGAAAAGTGCTTGAATTAATTTTGTGCAAGAAGTTTTGGTGGAAAAAAAAGATCCCACATTATTTTCTATTTATTATACAGTTCATCTCCAGGTGAACATTCTGTTGTTTCTACTGTGAAAGTCAATGATGAGTTTGTTTTGTGTTCAACAGAAAATCTCTGATACTTTGTGAATGAAATCAATATACAAACTGCAAAGCCCTAGAAGTTTTCTGCAAATAAAGACACAAAGATAAAGATCATTAATAGTGCTTGAATCAATTTTGTGCAAGAAGTTTTGATTTGATTGTTTGTTTGTTAAAGGCACAGTTCACCCTAAAGTGAACATTCTGTCATAGTATTTCTGTTCCTAATCTGAAGATTGTTTTGTGTTCAGCAGAAAAAAAATAAATGAATGAAAGTGTAAAACCACTGGACTCTGATTAAATGAGTCATTATTTTATTTATTGTAAACCCATAAAGCAAGAAAAAGCATATTTATATATCTCAAGCTCTTTTCAATAAAATCAATGCAAAGAAAATACAAATGTACAATATACGACGTGCAGAATATTCATCAGTTAATGCAGAACAGAAATCAGACAAAAAATGTCAAATCTTAAAGCAAAAAAAAGAGATGGATATTTATATGTTTTATATATATTTATTGTATGTATTTTAACCCCCTTTAAATGTTTTTCTTTTTAAAATGTTTTCGAAATGATGTTGAACAGGTTGAGGAAATGTTCACAGTATGTCTGATAATATCTGTTCTTCTGGAGAAAGTCTTATTTGTTTTATTTCGGCTAAAATAAAAGCAGGTTTTCATTTTTTAAACCCCATTTTAAGGTCAATATTATTAGCCCTTCTATATTTTTTTTTCGATAGTCTACAGAACAAACCATCATTATACAAAAACTTGCCTAATTACTCTAACTTTACCCTAATTACCCTAGTGAAGCCTTTAAATGTCACTTTAAGCTGTATTGAAGTGTCTTGAAGAATATCTAGTCTAATATTATTTACTGTCATCATGAAAAAGAGAAAATAAATCAGTTATTAGAGATGAGTTATTAACACTGTCATGATTAGTTATGTGTTAAAGAAATCTGCTCTCTGGTAAACAGAAATTGGGGGAAAAAAAATAAACAGGGGGGCGAATAATTCTGACTTCAGCTGTATGTATATGTAATCTTATTTCTGAGCAATGTTGCCAGGCAATTATGCAGATTGATGTAGTTTGGCTGCTTTTCTATTAAGAATGGACAAGCAATATTGTATCTGTAACCCACTGTTGTAATCAGTTAGCCAGTGTCTCGCTGGGTGTCCATTTATGCATCATTTGTTCCCTGCAACGCTGCTTGAAAAGTTGCCCTGTCTATCATTAGCAGACTATGTAATCAGTGTTGGGGAAGCGCATTACAAGAAGTTAAGTAATAATATTATGTTTCTAAGTAACAAGTAAAGAAATGCATTACTTTAATAAATGTACACTATTTGAGTTACTTTTTAAAAAGGTAATGCAAGTTACTTTTTAGTTTAATTAATTAGCTTTTTAAATAATCAATAGCTAAATTACAATGAGTGTTGAAACCAGTCCAGCACTGATGAGGGAATGCAGGAACAGACAGAACATGATTACTTCGGCTTACATTTCTGCAATGCTGGAAATTTCTGATTATTGTGAACACATGAAGAAAAGTAAAAGGGGATTATAGTCTCAATCACACTGATTTACTGCACTAATGAGACTAACAGCAGCAAACACACTGCTTTAAACGGTCATTATTGTATTGCACAAACAGATTGTATATACGGCATGCAGAGCTCTGGAAGTGCTCAGAAGATAACGTTATCCTACATTAGTGTTATTGATGTGTGTATTTAAAGGTAAGTGAAGGTTCTACAGTGTGTTGTGCATTGCAGAGCTCCTCTATTAAAGAAAACTAGTAAGTTGTACTGTTAATAATAATAATAAGTTGTGAAAGAAATCAGGCCTCAGCAGGGCAGAAAACATTTACATTTAGTCATTTAGTAGAGGCTTTATTTCAAAGCGACTTACAAATGAGGACAAGGAAGCAATTTACACAACTATAAGAGCAACAATGAATAAATGCTATAGGCAAGTTTCAGGTGTGTAAAGTCTAAGAAGGAAAGTATTAGTAGTATTCTTTTTGTGTGTAGTTAGTTGAGGAGTCAGAGGTAGTTGCATATTACTAAGGAAAGTGGAGACTAAATAGTTGAGTTTTTAGTCGCTTTTTGAAGACAGCTAGTGACTCTGCCGTTCTGATGCAGTTAGGAAAATAAACTAAAAATAAACTCAAAAGTGTGGTAATGCATTACTTGCCATAAAAAGTGACTAAGTAACACAGCTTTTTGTGGAGTAACTCAATATTGTAGTGCAGTACTCTGATGTAACTTTCCCCAACACTGCTGATCTTGTTCTCTGAGTCTAGAATCTGAGATGTTTGGATTGTAACCGTGTATAATCTGCAGAGATGTGAGCCGGTCTGTGCTGGTGTTTATGTGCTGAGGGTCAGGAGCACGCTGACCTCCTGCTGACCTCACGCTGATCTCACATCGACATCCGCACTGGCCTGAACGTCCTTGAAGGTGGCGCTGTTGAAGGTGGCCATCAGCTTCTTGAGTCCCAGTCTGTAGGGTGTGAAGCTGACCTGCAGTCTGATCCTCTGTCCCGGGCCGAGCTGCACCGTACTGCACACACCAGTGGACCACAATCACTAACTCAACACTTGACTGAAAGTGCAGGTAACCCTAATGAAATATTACTCCAGTAGACGAGTTTAAAGTCTCCCCATTCAATATCACTACAGTCAAGGTAGTGAAGGTGCTTAGTGATCAGTGTATTCTTTGCAAGAATCACCAAAAACATGCCATAGTGTAATAAGCACATCATTCATTCACTGTGACAACATGTGCAAGCTCACTCAGATCAGATGGATCCTTTCAATAAGCGCTGCACCATATTGAAAAATCAGAGATTGCAATATTTTAATTTTCTTACAATTTTATCAAATGTATATTGATTTATAGTGTTATAAAAAGAGTTTATAGTCAGCCTTAACTTGGGTTCAATTCTCGCTATAGACATTAATAGTAGTCTAGGTATTGGGTTAGGGATGTAGATTAAGATCATGCAGAAAATGTGGATTATAAGTACTAATAAGCAGCCAGTTTCTCAGTAACATGCATGCTAATAAGCAACTAGTTAATATTGAGAATTGGTGTTCTCAAATGTCTTCATTTAGATAGATCTGGATGAGTCTGTAGAGGAGTTTATCATGCATTAAATGCAATAAAGAAACTACAAACTCTGATGAATGCAATAAAACAGATAAAAGTGAGATAAGAAGTGCATGCTTTATGGTTTTGTATATTTAAATGTTAAAAAATACAGTGTAAAGTCAACTCAGCATTGCTCATCTGTGCGCTGTGACTGTTGCAGATGCACTTATTGTGATATCCACGCTGAAACCAGATAATGTGCAGGCCTAATCTGAATAAGAGAAGGGTTTACTGAAGACTCACTCTGAATAAATCATTTAAATTCAAATTGTTAACCAGTTTAACATGTAAACACACACAATTCAGCTTGTTCATAAATTAAACAGCGCTATCTTGTCTTGGATTTTCCCCTTCAAAAGAGCTTTTTATTCAGCTTCATTTAGGAAATGCAGTAGTTTAGGTCACAATTGAGGCCATTACCTGCTTATTATTAAGATCTGTTCATTAGTAGAAGTGAAGTATGATCATATTTTGCATCTCTAATCCTCCTCAAAACCTACTACTATTAATAAAGAGCTGATTAGTAGTTCATTAGGCTGGTAGTGTTAGTTATTGGTTTGTTAATGCTGTGAATTTTGAGCTAAACTGAAGTGTTTCTGGGTATTTTTTTGTAATATAGTAAAGGTTTCCTAAAATAATAATACTTGACACTGATACTTCATATATGTACTTAAGAACAGTAGTGATGTAAAAATAGTTGTCTCACCTGGACTTCTCTGTGCTTTTGAGCAGACCACTGCCGCTCAGACTGATGGAGCAGTTCTGCAGCGTTGAGGAGAGAGGATTCTCAAACTGTACAGTAGCCGTCATCTCACTGTCCAGCAGAGGAGAACCGCTCACCTGACACACACACACGCACACACACACACACACACACACACACACACGCACAGACACACGCGCACACACACACACGCGGACAGAGCAGAGCAGTTAGACCTCAGAGAGTGAGAGAGAGAGAGTGTGTGTGTTTGTGTGTGTGTGTGTTACCTACAGTGATGCTGAGGTTCGGAGTGTGCAGAATGATGTTTTTCTCGGTCAGATATGTGTTTTTCGGGTTGTTCTTCTCTCTAGCGATGGCAGAGACTTTAATGCAGTTGTTTTCCAGCATTCTGTGTCCGTATGCAGAGTACGGCAGTGTGAAGGACAGAGCTTTCTCTGAAACACACACACACACATCCATCAGTTATTATTACAGCTGCTTCAGGTTGAGGATTAAAAATCAAGAGTTACTGCTAGATCTGTGCAGTGAGTCATTAATTTAATCCATTACTCACAAAATGAAGAAGTGCATTAGGTTTTAGATTAATTCTGTGTGATTTTAGAACATTACCCACACAGCAGAAACTACTTTAACAGCCATAAATGTGACATAAATTGATAAATGAATGTTAATAATGTCTTTAAATTCTGAACTTATACTTTTTCAAGATCCAGAAGTGGTGTGAAACAATGCAAATTATACTTGGAAATATATGCAAATGACATATCTGAAATACACCTCACATTTGGATTTCACCTATATAGTATAAGTAGAAAACTCCGCGTTTTCCCTTTGCATTTCAAACTACGTCTGATCAAATCATGCTAGAACAGCACAGAGACACTCTCAGTTGATCTCTCTCATTTCTATGTTGTAGTGCTGTATTTGGACCACAGTAATCTGCTAGTGTTTGCGCTGCTTTGGCTTTTTCAGGGTTAATTATTGTGATCTCCCGACTGCAGCAGAGAAACACTGGGAAATCTCTGTAGACTGATGGCATTTCATGCTGTTCAGCCTTACAATCCTAAACTGTAAGCTTTATCGTCACTCTAGACATTACGCTAGAGAATCATTCAAACACCAGCTCTACAGTGACGTGTGTGAAGTAGTAACAGTTTCTGCTGTTCTGAGGTCAGCTGCAGATGTAAATGAATGGCGGAAGAAAGTAGTTCCTCTTACAAAAGGGTTTTTAGTCTCTCAGTGTTTAATTTTAATTTTTATATACACGATTATGCCATCCAACTGTTGTATAAACGCAATATCACACGAGTAGCAGTGCCATAGAGTTGTATATCAGCAAGCCAACGCATGCCTCCCAACTGTGCCGATATACAGCCATATTGCACTGCTACTTGTGTGATATTGCTCATATATATATGATATATGATATATAATATGTATATATATGTATATATATATATATATATATATATACGTGTGTGTATGTGTGAAATCCAAATATTAATTTGTACCTAATATATATCATTTGCATAAATCGTCATGGATCAGTCTATGTCTATAGCAGTATCATGTACCCTCAGTGTCCTGCAGCTGGACATCAGTGCTGTGGCTCCAGACTGCAGCCGCCGGGGCTCCAGTGTACCTCATGACCTGCGCGCTGATGCTCACACACACACACTGCGCTCTGCTGCCCTTCAGGAGGAGCTTCATCGGAACATCAGCTCCGTTCAGCGGCGGGAC
>NC_141026.1:62227500-62242500 GCF_052040795.2 Danio rerio
TCCTCAGTGTAACTAGTCTCCTGTGCAGTAGTCTAGTGTAGACTGGACTCACCCTGGTCTGGTGTGTTGGAGCTGCTGCTGCTGCACATGATTTCTCCTCAGTTGATCTGTTGGTGTGTGAGAGTGTGTGAGAAGTGCTTTATAAGAGCCCTTGCGTGTGTGTGTGTGTATGTGTGTGTGTGTTATGGGTGTGTCCACTGGTTTTGAAACATGTCTCATGTCATCATCTTCTTCATCATCAGTCAGCGTGTGAATGTTGATGATGTTATCAGCAGATTTCAGACTGAAGATCGGGGTCTTTTTGATTATTACACACCCTAACAATGCCCACTGCAGGGGACGAGCGGCAGAGTAGGGGACACTTTAGTTTAAGTCACAAATCACACTATTAAGGGTTAGTTCACACAAAAGTGAAAGTGGCTATTCTCTCTCCCCCAATAGTTTGCAATCTTCAGAGTTTTTTCGTGCAGAGGTTTTGTTGAACACAAAAGAAGATATTTTGAAGAATGCTGAAAACCTGTAACCACTGACTTCCATAGTATTTGTTTATTCAACTATGGCAGTTAATGGTTCCAGCATTCTTCAGAATATCTTCTTTTGTGTTCAACATAAGAAAGAAGCTCATTAATGTTTGTAAAGAGTAAAGGCTGAGTAAATGATGACAGATTTTTGAGTTTTTGGGTGAACTGACCCTTTAACTACTGGCTTATTACCTGTCTATTAATAAGATATTAACTGTATATTAGCAGCTGTGATCTTAGTTTATATTAATGAACCTACACAAAACCAAAACCCAACTACTACCTTACTAACTATTCATTATGTTGCATTTTTTGTGATGGTTATATTGAGTTTTACAGTACAGTAACATTTATTCAGCACCATTAAAAACCTGTATTCTTCTTCTTATTATTATTATTATTATTTGCCATTTATTTATATTTGTGTAGCTATATTTGCTGATGAATGGACTGATTAATAAAGTAAAAGGTATAGATATATCATTGATTTAAATAAACAATTAAGAAAGAATATATTCATTATAATAATATATAATAATTTACTGGTGTAAACACTTAACAACCCACTAGTTATTGCATAAGCAGCAGTATGTTTGTGAAAGATTTACTCATATTGGTTACATTCAACAACTAGTGCATTAAATAACATTAACTGATGCAAGTGAAGATGTGTTGGGATGTTTATAAATTAAAATTAAGATGAATCATGAAATATTTGTTTTTATTAGTTCATGTTTAATAGTATAGTTAAAACATTGAACCAAAATTGAACCTTATTGTGAAGGGTTCTGTACAAATGTATATTGATGAATCATAAATCAATGAACAGTTTGTTTTTATGAAATTCACTGATACTTAACTCATTGGAATGAATGAATGAATGAATGAATGAATGAATGGTGCAGAATTCAGCAGGACGTGGTGAAATAAATATCTGATGATTGCTTACAGTTTGTTGTGACACACAGATGATGAACCGCTTCACAATCATCATTGTGTCATAATGTTATCCTCGCCCTCTCCGCAGTGATCTTGTTAGCATATCAGTTATTGTAGAATTGCAGGAGCATTTGAGCTATTTTCCATTCTGTTTCCTTAAACTGGATTAATATAGGACAAATGTATAATTTACAGTAAACTGCATATATTATTAGTGCAAACTGATAGTGAACATTTGATTCTGTTAGTAATAGTTGTTTAAATGATTAACTTTTCTAACCATAACAGAGTTGACAATAACAGATGCTGCGTCCCAATTCACAGACTATCCCTCCTAAATAGTACTGAAAATAGAATGAGTGTGTCCCAAACTGTAGTATGTTGAAAAGAGTACACCAAAGCTTCCCGAATGCTATTATTATTCTATTTAGTGGAAATTACTGTACTATTTCTGTTAGAAATGTATTGTAGAAGCGTTCATACTCTAACCGCTGATATGGAACACAATACATGGTGTGTTAGATGTGAATTCCATTAGAACTACAAGCTCATGTTAAAAGTGTAAACAAACTACAAACGTGGCTGACGCAGAGAGACCAACCAAGTAAAGAGGCTTCGGTAAAGTTGCTTGAATGACTATGAATTAATATCTAACCCACTAGAAAATATTTAAACCGCATTTTCCATGTTACAGTATATTTCATCTGTGACAACAATGTGAACTACTATACTGACGTGTTTGGACATTAACTTTAATGGAAAATTCTCATTCTGTAGTACCGTCTTCTCGCTTTTGTTTTTCTGCTGAACATTAACAGAATATGCTCAACACTTGGTTGCTCACGCCTGGTGCACAGAGTATTTCCCCTTTTATATTAAAGCAAAAGTGGATTTGGACACGCTCTTAGTAAACATGCACCATATGCTTTAGACTTTGTGCTTAGATCCCTAAAATAGAGCTCTAAATGTGCTTTTTCATCACCGAAACTACAAATAACACAAAACATTGATGTTTCATATAAACATTAGTAGAGTAAACGCACAAAAATATGAAAATTAAGCTTATTTTATTAAATAATAAGCTGATAATTGAATAAAATAATAATAATAATAATAATAATAATAAGCAGATAATTAAATAATAAAAAATCTGATAAATAATAATAATAAGCTGATAATTGAATAATAAAAATTTGATAATTGAATAATAACAAATAAGCTGACTAATAATAATAATAATAGGCTAATAATAAAATAATAATAAGCTGATAATTGAATAATAATACGCTGATCATTTATTAATAATAATAATAATATGCTGATAATTGATTATTAATAGGCTGATAATTGAATAATAATAATAATACGCTGATAATTGAATAATAAGCTGATTATTGAATAATAATAAAAATCTGATAACGTAATAATAATAAGCTGATAATTGAATATTAATAATAATATTAATAATAATAATATTATTAATACACTGACAATTGATTAATAAGCTGATAATTTAATAATAATAAAAATAAGTCGGTAATTGAATAATAATAATAATCTGATAACGTAATAATAAGCTGATAATTGAATATTAATAATAATAATAATAATTATTATTATTATTATTATATTAATAATTATAAAAATAAGCTGATAATTGAATAATAATAATAAGCTGATAATTGAATATTAATATTATTATTATTATTAATAATAATAATTATATTAATAATTATAAAAATAAGCAGATAATTGAATAATAATAATAATAATCTGATAATGTAATAATAATAAGCTGATAATTTATTTTATTATTAATAATATTAATAATAATAATAATAATAATATGCTGACAATTTTATAATAACAGGCTGATAATTGAAGCTGAGACGAGCTAGTGGGAGTCTTTAAGTTCAAAAATATCCCTAAATACACATACAAACATGATAGAATTGTGAATAAGTAATATTTATTTATTTTTTTTAAATAATAGCTGTCTGCTGGAGATGCTAAATGATCAGCCGGATGCAGATTAAAGCAATCAGGCCACTGACACATATACAGAGGGTGTGCATGACGTTTAATAACATAATCATAAATACAGTACAGTCTGGACTTCAGCACACATGCTCTAGTAGCAGATCCAGTAAACAGGATCAATAATAACCCATCTCCGCATCAGTGATTGATTGTCATCTCAGGCACTTGAGGAGAACAGCAGAAGTTAAATAAATCACCAATAAATGCATTCATATTCATATTTCACATTCTCTTATTGCTCGAGGATGTAACCCAGGTCTAAACGAGATAAATACATTGTATTTTAACAATAAATCTTCCATAGAGATAAAAATGATCGGTCTTATTTATATAGAAATAATACAAAAATATTATTTGCATTTCATTTGAATATATTTAAACACACTGCAGTGAAATTTAACCAATGAAATGATTTGATTTCACTGCAGAGGCGAATCAGCCAATCAGCTGTTTCAGTGGTTGAAGGTAGCTCCGCCCATTTTTGAAAGGTGTCAGTTTATGTGTGAACTGGAGAATTACGAGAAAGATGACCAGATAAATGAAGTTAGATCTGCTGAGTTCTATCTGTTGTTTTCGTCTTTGATTGAATGAATGAAATCAGCGTCTCTCCTGCTGTAAATAAACTAAAATAAAGACTAAAACTGTTAATCACAAAACATTTTAATTAACTGAAATAAAATGAAAATATTCACAATAAAATTCACAACTAACTGCGTTCACACTGAATGCGGTGAGAGCATCAAAGTTCGCTCCGGCCACCCTGACGACACCGCTGTCTGCCTTCACCGCTTCGGTGGCGAGAGCATCAAAATCGGCTACATTGACCTCGTATTTAAAGGAGCCGTTGCAGCAAATCCCTTACATTCCAGCATTAAAACATGCTTTTAGCATAAAAATCTTGCACTTTTTAATTAAATTGATTTATCAATGGAAGATCTGGTTGTTGCGTGTCGTGTATGTTTGCTCCACTCCTCCAATATGTGTCCATATGTCTGAAATACTCTGAAGCAGCAGTACTGTTTTGTACTGTGGTTATAGTTATTCCAGATTTGTTTTTAAATATATACACCATTAATACACACCAGTAACCTTTTAATATATGTCCCTGTAAGAAAGCATCGTAAATAATTGAAAATCCGCCGACCGCAATAATCAAACCCTTAAGATCAAACCCTCAAGAACAACTGTGATCAGAACCAAAGTTCACAGGTCTGTGTTCTCTGGACTCCTCAAGCGGTGGACTTCTACGTTCCGACTGCTTGCCGCCAAACTGCATCATGGCTCATTACCATAAAGATTTTAACTCTCCTCGACGCCCACACCAGTGAAAACGTGCCGCGCTGCTTATCGCAGCCAGCTCCCATTGAAAATAAATGACTTCCGGCTACTTTGATGCTCTCGCTGCCTTCGGTGTGAACGCACAGTACTGAAACAGTCACTGAAAAAACGAACAGAAATAAAAGAAAAAAATCATGATAAAAATCTCCATGAAGCTAACAGAACAGAAATAAAAAATCTGATAAAGGAGCTTTCACACTAGCATATCTTGTCCACACCCGGGTTTGTTTGACGTCAGGGTACAGTACGTTTAGCTAGTGGGAACATATCTTCTAAACGTGTGCACCCGTGAACCGTACCTGAGTCCGCCTGATAGAGGTGGTCTGGGGTACGGTTTGCGCAAACTCTGGTCCGGTTTACTTCTGGACTGGTGTGAATGCAATTGTACCAAATAACGTAAGGGAACCGCCAACCGCACAACAAACTTTAGTTTTCATAGCGGTCGTTCATGTGTGTGTGTGTGTGTGTGTGTGAGCGGGACTGAGCCAAGGCTAACACAGTGATAATGTCAAGGGGGTACAGTCCAGGCAAATGAATCAAGTGTGAAAGCACCCTAAAACAACAATTATCAAAAATAAATAATGATTTTCAGGATTAATAAGCACTCTGTGGTGATAAATCTGACCTGCAAAGACTAGCAACCACTCAACCACTAAGAACACACAAGTAACCGCCTTGCAACACCTTAGCACATGCCCAACAACCACTTAGACAACACGGGATCATTCTGAAAGTGTAACCCTGTGTACATTTCTGAAGATCACAAATTATGTAGCCAGAGGAACGTATGAACGCTATAGGGCAGTATGATGCTGTTCCTTTTCACGATATAGATATATAGATATATATGCTGTTACCAGGTTGCTCAGTGGCTCGACACATACATGGGCAGACTTGAGAGTCAGTTGAGGAGTTTGAGTCTGGTGAAGAACGGTTCCAGAAAGCATGACAAAAACAAAAGCCAAAGAATAAAACAAAAAAGTAAATAACAGGGTAAAAATGTAGTAAAAATTGAAAATGTGGTAAAAACCAGCACAGGGATTTTCTTTTTCTGGATTGCTTTTCGAGACACTGTCGGTTGGGTTTAGGGAAGGAGGAGGGTGGGTCAGTCGATCAGTCGGTCAGTAAGTCAGTCGACAGCGGCCTCTGGTGGATTTACGTGAGAACACAAAGTGATGATATTACAGATCACTACCTCTTACTATATAAGCTATGTTTACCTGAAATCAGCAAACCCGCTCCAATACTCCGCCCTAGTAGAACTATTGTTCCGTCAACTAAAGATGAATTTATAAATAACTTACCTGATCTCTCTCTATTTCGTAATGCACCCGCAAACTCAAATGATTTTGATGTAGTAACCAGCAGTATGGATGCCATCTTTACTAGCACACTAAATACTGTGGCACCCATCAAATTAAAAAAGGCTAGAGAGATTAAAACTATACCATGGTATAATAGTCATACTCGTGCGCTCAAAACAGCAACCCGCGCCCTGGAACGTAAATGGAAAAAAACTAATTTAGAGGTCTTTAGAATTGCATACAAAGACAGTATGTCCAGCTATAGGAGGGCTCTAAAATCTAAAAAAATAGGAGATGCCAAACTTTCTGCACCGGCTTATACTCCAAATCCTGTAAATATTTCATTAAATCATAATAATAACCTACACTGCTTCAAAATCATAGAACATGAAGAGTTAGTAAAAATTATAAATAGCTCTAAACCAGCTACGTGTATGCTGGACTCAATTCCAACAAAATGACTGAAAGAGCTGCTACCTGCTATAGGAGAACCTCTTCTTAACATTATCAACTCTTCTTTATCTATAGGCCATGTTCCAAACTCTTACAAGCTAGCTGTTATTAAGCCTATTATTAAGAAACCGCAACTAGACACCAACAACTTAGCTAACTATAGGCCTATTTCAAATCTTCCATTTATGTCTAAAATACTAGAAAAAGTTGTTTCCACTCAATTATGCTCTTATCTGCAGACGAACAATATTTTTGAAGTGTTTCAGTCAGGTTTCAGGGCTCACCACAGTACAGAAACCGCCTTAGTGAAAATAACCAACGATTTACTCTTAGCTGCTGACCGAGGGTGCGTCTCGCTATTAGTTTTACTCGATCTTAGTGCGGCATTTGATACCATTGACCACAATATCCTCATAAATCGTTTAAAGTCTACAGGTGTCCAGGGACAGGCTCTACAATGGTTTAAGTCATACTTAACTGACCGCTACCAGTTTGTAAATCTTAATGGACAGCCTTCACAAATCTGCCCAGTAAAGTATGGGGTGCCTCAAGGATCAGTTTTAGGCCCTTTACTGTTTACAATTTACATGCTACCTATGGGAGACATTATTAGAAGACATGGGATCAGCTTTCACTGCTATGCAGATGATACTCAATTATATATTTCCACTAAACCTGACGAGACGTCTGAACTTTCTAAACTAACTGAGTGTATCAAAGACATCAAAGACTGGATGACCAACAATTTTCTTCTCTTAAACTCAGACAAAACAGAATTATTACTTATTGGGCCTAAATCTTGCACACAGCAGATCTCGCAACTCAATTTACAATTAGAGGGATACAAAGTTAGCTTTAGCTCTACTATAAAAGATTTGGGTGTCATATTAGACAGCAATCTAACTTTTAAAAACCATATATCCCATGTCACAAAAACTGCCTTCTTTCATCTGAGAAATATCGCTAAATTACGAAATATGCTATCCATCTCAGATGCAGAAAAGCTAGTCCATGCTTTTATGACTTCGAGACTGGATTACTGTAATGCTCTATTTGCTGGCTGCCCAGCATCCTCTATTAACAAACTTCAATTAGTACAAAATGCAGCAGCCAGAGTTCTGACCAGGTCCAGAAAATATGATCATATCACCCCAATTTTATCCTCCTTACACTGGCTGCCTGTTAAATTTCGTATTGAATTTAAAATATTACTTCTCACCTATAAAGCTCTAAATAATCTAGCTCCTGTTTATCTAACCAACCTTCTGTCTTGCTACGAACCAACTCGTTCCTTAAGATCTCAAAATTCAGGGCTTCTGGTAGTACCTAGAATAGCAAAATCAAGTAAAGGAGGTCGAGCCTTCTCTTTCATGGCTCCTACACTCTGGAATAGCCTTCCTGGTAATGTCCGAGGCTCAGACACACTCTCTCAGTTCAAAACTAGATTAAAGACCTATCTGTTTAGTAAAGCATACACTCAATGCATCACCTAGCGGGTTCCACACAGGCTTCTGCATCTTGCTTATATACACTATGAACAGCAGCTACGCTAATTATTCTCTTTATTCTCTATTTTCACCTGGGGATACTCATCCCGAGGTCCTCAGATTACACAGAGTCACTGATTGGATCCAAGACCAGCGACGTGATGATCCCAAGGATTCCATATCCGGGACCAGGCCATATCCTGAGCTGCTGCTGCGCTGATGGTCGTGGGGAGTGGAGAACATGTGTCTGATTCCAGCGACGCTCCAGGGACAGACGAGTCTTCATTGAGGCCATCTTCCAGCATAAACCACGGCGAATGAAGTTCTGCACAAGACTTTTGGCCAGCGGAGAAATTAAAATGGTCGTGCCCAACTGAGTCTGGTTCTCTCAAGGTTTTTTTTCTTCACTCCCATCAGGTGAAGTTTTTTTCCCTCTCTGCTGTCGCCACTGCCTCGCATGGTTCAGGACTGGTAGAGCTACGCATCGATGAATTTGCTCTTCAGTGTTTGAACTCTCAGTAATGATTAAATCACACTGAACTGAGCTAAACTGAACTGAACTGAACTTAAACACTAAAACCTGAACCACACTGTTCCAGTTACTATGACCATTTATGTGAAGCTGCTTTGACACAATCTACATTGTAAAAGCGCTATACAAATAAAGCTGAATTGAATTGAATTGAATTGAATTGAATTGAATTGAATTGAACAGCAGGTGTGAACGGCACTCATGAGAGAAATTTGAGATCTGAAAATGCACACACAGCGCCCTCTGGTGAAACAAAAACTGCAAAAAGACGCACCTCCTGGGATGTATTTGGTGCTCTCCAGAAATGTATACAGGGGTACATTTTCAGAATGAGCCAAGGGTTGCAGTTAGAACACCCTAACAACCGCTTAGCGATGCCTCAGTGAACACTTCCAAATCTAGAATACGCTGCTTTCATCCACTATTCATGTATTATTGTTTTTAAGATGCACCTCCAAGCCTTTCATATTAAATAACATATGAACTGAATTAAAGTATATCTTTAGTAATAGTATCAGAATAACATAATCTAAAATGCTCAAATCTATAATAGCCTGTTTTTATTGATTTATTTATTAAGATGCACCTCTGAGCGTTTCATGTAGAATGATAGTTGTCTGAACAAAAATACATATTTTAAATAGTAACAGAATAAAAACACATTTAAAATGCAAATGTCTGTAATGACCTGAGTGTGTGTGTGCAGCGCTGATCTGAGTGTGTGTGTGTGTTGATGGTGTCTCAGTACGGGCTCCGGCGGCTCATGGTGAGCGGCAGCGTTACAGACGACAGCGACGAAACCTCCCAGTACAGACTGCGGGACAGAAAGAGTCGATACAGAACCACCACTGAGATACTGCGACACAAGATCACACCCACGGTCAGCACCTGCCAAACACACACACACACACACACACACACACACACACAGTATTACAGTAACAGTCAGAGCTGGACTTGAAAACTGAAATGAAGAGTAAATCACTGTCACCTTCTCCTTCTGATGCTCATTGAGGAGTGTAGAGAACAGAAGCAGCACCGGGTGACACAGAAACCACAGCAAACAGCCCTGAAACACACACACACACACACACAAACACATATATCAGACACACACTCACATATATTGCCCCATTGACTTCCATTATATTCACATTTCTAGGTTGTAAAGCTGCATGTCTACTGTTGATGATCAGCGTGCTGCATTAACCCTTTAGATGGGCCTGTGCTGAAGAGGTTCAGTGTGTTATATGGAGTTCAGTGGAGTAAAACAGCAGATTATAGTGTGTGTGTGTGTGCAGAAATACACTGTGTTTACTGTGTTCTGACAGCTGAGGGGGTGACTTTGAGTTTCTCAGACATATTAAGATAACTGCTCAAGGATCTCACACACACAAACACACACCATACTCCATATCAAAGCCTGAAACTAACACTGCAGCTGATGATCAACAGTGAACACACACTGTCCCTCTTCCTGACCAGCAGCAGTCAGGAATGCAGGATTCTCTACTATCATGGCTTTACCTTGGTGAAGCTGATGTAGAAGTCTCGTTTGAGCGCGCTCCGCTCCGCTGAGATGTTCTGATAGAGCAGCGAGGCCAGAAACAGAGCGAGCAGCACCCGCAGCAGCGTCAGCATCCAGCTGCACACACTGAGCCGAGTGTGTGAGAAACTGTGCTGCTCCACGTCCTCCAGCTGCTGCCAGACCAGCAGCGCCCCCTGCAGACACAACACACACTCACAGCAACGCTTCATAACATTATCTCATTCAAAAAACAACATATTTAGCAAGTTATAACATTACTTGGGTGGCACGGTGGTGCAGTGTGTAGCACAATCGCCTCACAGTAAGAAGGTCGCTGGTTTGAGTCCCGACTGGGTCAGTGTGTGTTTCTGTGTGGAGTTTGCATGTTCTCCTCATGTTGGTGTGGGTTTCCTCCGGGTGCTCCGGTTTCCCCCACAGTCCAAACACATGTGCTATAGGGGAACTGATCAACTACACTGGCCCTAGTGTATGAGTGTGTGTGTGAATGAGTGTGTATGGGTGTTTCCCTGTAATGGGTTGCAGCTGGAAGGGCATCCGCTGCGTAAAACCTATGCTGGAATAGTTGGCGGTTCATTCCGCCGTGGCAACCTCTGATGAATAAAGGGACTCAGCTGAAGGAAAATGACTTTGGCTCTTTTTGGTGACACTTGACTTGAAGTGGTGTTCGTAAGACTGTCATGAAGCCTTTATAATGATGACACGGCACATAATTGTGAATGAGATCTCATGCATGCTGTTATTGAGTGTCATTCTGCTCAGTTAGGACATTTTAAATGCAAAGCTGACATTGTTTATGACAACTAATACATCACAACCTGTTTCTGTCTTTGTCTTGAAACTTGACATTACCAAGACAACAAACCGTTTGATTGGCATGACAGAGGAAACACACACACACCTAAGATGCCTTGAGGGTGAGTAAACCACTGGATCATTTTCATTTTCATTTTGTGTGAAGACCTAATCTGCCGCTTTTTACAAGCTGTAAAATAAATCTCTTCTGCCTCTAGTGGAGTGTGAGCTCAAAACAGCACACAAATAATGTTTTATACATTACGCTGTGTGTGCTGGAGTGTAGAGTAGGTGTGTGTGTGTGCTGACCTGAGTGATGGCAGCGGTGAGAGCGAGCGCAGTGGATGTGGGAGACGAGTCCCACTGCAGAGGTTTACTGGGAGACCGTCTGCTGCGACCCACAGACCAGCCCACACACAGACTCAACAACATGTAGAGCATCTGCACCTGCGCACACGTGTCACACACTGACACACACACACACATACAGCACACATACAGCACACCACACAGACATACATACAGCACACATACACCGTTTAATACATGAACTGTCCCTTTAAGGCTGACATTTGCCGACAGGAAAAATACTATAGAAATTTAAAGTGAATACTGTAACATTTTAACCATACTATAGTACAACACTTGAGTTCACCTGTTGTGGTGATTCTACAGTTGCTATGGTAACACAACAACTACAGTCGTCAGTAATTGATCTGTTGCGGTGATTCTACAGTTGCTACGGTGACACAACTTCAGTCGTCAGTAATTGATCTGTTGTGGTGATTCTACAGTTGCTGCGGTGACACAACTACAGTCGTCAGTAATTGATCTGTTGCGGTGATTCTACAGTTGCTACGGTGACACAACTACAGTCGTCAGTAATTGATCTGTTGCGGTGATTCTACAGTTGCTACGGTGACACAACTACAGTCGTCAGTAATTGATCTGTTGTGGTGATTCTACAGTTGCTATGGTGACACAACTACAGTCGTCAGTAATTGATCTGTTGTGGTGATTCTACAGTTGCTACGGTGACACAACTACAGTCGTCAGTAATTGATCTGTTGCGGTGATTCTACAGTTGCTACGGTGACACAACTACAGTCGTCAGTAATTGATCTGTTGCGGTGATTCTACAGTTGCTACGGTGACACAACTACAGTCGTCAGTAATTGATCTGTTGTGGTGATTCTACAGTTGCTACGGTGACACAACTACAGTCGTCAGTAATTGATCTGTTGCGGTGATTCTACAGTTGCTACGGTGACACAACTACAGTCGTCAGTAATTGATCTGTTGCGGTGATTCTACAGTTGCTACGGTGACACAACTACAGTCGTCAGTAATTGATCTGTTGTGGTGATTCAACAGTTGCTATGGTAACAACAACTACAGTCGTCAGTATTTGATCTGTTGTGGTAATTCTACGGTTGCTATGGTAACACAAAAACTACAGTATTAAAATCAAATGATGGAACACTGTAGTTTTCTTCAACTATAGAGTATATTGTACTACAATACACCACAGTAAAACCTACAGTATATTACAGTTGATCTGTACAGTTTACTCTACAGTATGCTGGAGCCTTTTGGAACAGTTGTAGGTACTGTACATCATGTAGTGTGGTTAAAACACTACTACACTTCACTATAGTCTGTTTTTCCTGTGGCTGATGGTGTGATGATGTGGTCCAGACTCACGTTCAGCAAGGCTCTTGGTCAGTGGCGTCCCCACACCGTCTCTGGCGTATCTGCGGAGTAAAGCACACACACTGGTCAGCGCAGTGTCGTCATGGAGACTGTGATGTGTGTGTGTGTGTGTGTGTGTCTGACCGGGCCATGTGTATGTAGTTGAGCAGCACTGATGATCCCTGCAGCAGCAGCGCAGCAGACAGAACCTTCAGCACGCTGTTCATCGGGCCGCCTTTACTCAGCGTCTGCCACAGCGGCTGTGCGTAGATACAGGACGCCACGAAATACGACACCATCAGCAGGAAGAAGAAGCTGTGGAGACCTGCACACACACACACACACACCCCGATATACTGAGCTGCTCATCGCATTGAACTTATGTGTGTGGTGATTGTCTGTGAGAGAGAGTGTGTTTGTATTTGTGAGAGAGTTTGTGTGTGTGTGTGTGTCTGTGTGTGTGTCTATGTGTGAGAGAGAGTGTGTTTGTATTTGTGAGAGAGTATATGTGTGTGTTTGTGTGTGTGTGTCTGTCTGTGTGTGTGTCTATGTGTGAGAGAGAGAGAGTGTTTGCATGTGTGTGTATTTGTTGTTGAGAGAGTGTGTAAGTGTATCTACGTATGTGTATGTGCGTGAAAAATTGTGTGTGTGAGAGGGAGAGTGTTTGTGTGTGTGTGTGCACAAATTCTCACCCGCCTCCTCAGCACTGAAGTGATCCAGTGGGTTTCCTGCGCTGTCAGGGTTCATCATGGTGATCTGGAAGGGAATATCTGCGAGTGTGTTGCTGATCTGCATGTCCTGACAGGTGTATCGGTCTGCGTACATCACATGCCACGTCTGCGGCCTGGACTCATGCGGCATCGTCTGGTTCTGCTCCACTCGGCTCAGACTGACTGAAGAGGAGATACTTCACAGTAACATGTCTGCATGGCTTGTCTGAACATGTGAGCTCTAGTTTCAAGGGTCAAAAAGGCAAAGCACAGGGATGAAGTGATGGATGGCTGAATGAATCTTACTGGAGATGTGAGCTGAAGTGAGTCTCTCCAAACAGCTCAGGTTGTCGAATGCCTGCGAGCCCTGAAACAGCAGCAGTTTGGCCTCCTTCTGCAGGGCCATCAGTGCATCATCCACACGACACGCCATCAGGCCATTCTCACCTGCCGGAGACCAGCATCATCATCATCATCATCATCATCACCACCACCACCACCACAATCAGCATCATCACTGTCATCTTCTTCACAATAATCACCATCATCAGTGCATTATCCACACGCTACGCCATCAGGCCGTTCTCCTCTGCCGGAGACCAGCATCATCATCATCATCACCACCACCACAATCATCGACATCATCACCATCATCATCAGTACACACACCATCACAATCATCACCAACAAAATCACCATCATCAATATCATCATTACTGTTACCATCATCATCATCATCATCATCATCACTACAATCATCTGCATCACCATCATCATCATCATCATCATCAATACAATCACCATTACAATCATCACCAACAAAATCACCTTCATCACCAATATCATCATTACTGTTACCATCATCATCATCGTCATCATCACCATCATCATCTCTATCATTGTCATCAACATCACTATCACCGCCAACATAATCATCATCATCAGTACAAACACCATCACAATCATCACCAGCCAAATCACCATCATCACGATAACATCATCACTGTTACCATCATCATCATCATCATCAACACCACCATCATCATCAATAAAAACACCATCACAATCATCACCAGCCAAATCACCATCATCACGATAACATCATCACTGTTACCATCATCATCATCATCATCACCATCAACACCACCATCATCATCAATAAAAACACCATCACAATCATCACCAGCCAAATCACCATCATCACAATATCATCATTACTGTTACCATCGTCATCATCATCATCACCATCATTGTCATCATTATCATCATCATCACCATCACTGTCATCTGTATCATTACAATCACCATCATCATCATTGTCATCAATCATCATCATCACCACAATTATTTGCATCATTAACACCACCATCATCACTATCACTGTCATCATCACCATCATAATCATCATCACTTCATTTCATCATCGCTACAATCATCTGCATTATTACCATCAACATCATCTTCATCACCAGTCAATCACTATCACCATCATCACCAAAATTATTACCATCACCATCATCACTATCATTGTCAACAACATCACCACAATCATTTGCATCATTACCATCATCACCACCAGCACCATCATCTTTATCACCACAATCACTATCGCCATCTTCACAATTATCACCACCATCATTATC
>NC_141026.1:62247500-62297500 GCF_052040795.2 Danio rerio
TGCTTGTTGTAGTTGTTGTTGTTTTTTTGTGTATTTTTAAGTAAATAACAATGAAATATGTTCTAAATGTTTTCTCCTGAAGGCAGATTGCTGAAAACAGCTGGTTTAGCAGAGTTTGTGTTTTGGGCCTGAAGCTCATATTATGTTTGATAGATCAGCGAGTTCAGAGCTGCTGTTAGCCTTCAGATGTTGAGTGTATACTTTAATCTGTGTGTTAATAAGTCAGTGTGCGTGTGTGTGCGTGTGTGTGTGTGTGTGTGTGTGTGTGTGTGTGTGTGTGTGTGTGTGTGTGTGTGTGTGTGTGTGTGTGTGTGTGTGTGTGTGTGTGTGTGTGTGTGTGTGTGTGTGTGTGTGTGTGTGTGTGTGTGTGTGTGTGTGTGTGTGTGTGTGTGTGTGTGTGTGTGTGTGTGTGTGTGTGTGTGTGTGTGTGTGTGTGTGTGTGTGCTGCAGAGAACTCGTTTGTGTGTCCGTCGCGCTTCATGCGTGTGAATGTGGACGGCACTGCGGTGCTGGTGCGGGCGTCGCTGGAGGCCAGTGTGCAGCGCTTCATCTACATCAGCACTGATGAGGTGTACGGTGACAGCGTAGACCAGGTGAATAAACTACCTGTTCCCCTGTTTACCTGTTCACTGCTGCTGTTCTGATGCGCTGCTCTCGCACTGCAGCCCTTTGATGAGCTGAGTCCTAAAAGACCCACAAACCCCTACTCCAGATCCAAAGCTGCAGCCGAGAGCATCGTCACCAGCTACTGGCTCAAACACAAGGTGTCGGCGTCACTCCACACTCCATATATACAGCGTATGCAATGGCTGAATGTGTGCTGATGTTGTGCTTTCTGCAGTTTCCAGCCGTGATCACGAGGAGCAGTAATGTGTACGGGCCGCGGCAGCATCATGAGAAGGTACAGGAGGGTCAGTTTAATATGATCGACAGCACTCTGCTCAGTGTTTAACACTGCCATTGTGTTCCTCAGGTCATTCCCAGATTCCTCTCGCTCCTGCAGCAGCAGCAGAAGTGGTGAGTTTACTCCGACTAACCAGCCCTGCTGAGGCTCTGCTGCTGTGTGTTGGTCTGTATTTCATCCGAGGGTCTGCGTTTGTGTGTCGCTTGTTTATTTTGTCTGTTTTGTTTGTCTGTTTTTCATCTGCTTTGTGTGTGCGCATGTGTGTGTGTGTGTGTGTGTGTGTGTGTGTGTGTGTGTGTCTACAGTCGTTTACTAATCAGTGTGTTTCATCTGCTTGTGTGTGTTCAGCACTATCCAGGGCTCCGGCCTGCAGTCAAGACACTTCCTGTATGTCTCTGACGTCACCGACGCCTTCCTGACGGTGATGGAGAAGGGCATTCTGGGAGAAATCTACAACATCGGGACCGGCTTTGAGATTCCCATCATTCAGCTGGCCAGAGAACTGGTCCAAATGGTGAGAGCAGGTCAGGGCCACTACACACACATGCAGGAGACGCTGCAGAGATCACTCGCCGATGTTTATTCAGTGCTTTATTCTTACAAACTTCAGTTTCAATCACACTTCAATTCAATAGAATTGATGTTTATTTCTACAGCGCTTCCCCCAATGTAGAACGTGTCAAAGCAGCTTAATGTAGTTCTAGTAAAGTCCGGATTTCAGAAGTTCAGCTCAGTTCGGTGTGGTTTAATCTTCACTGCTGAAAGTCCAAACACTGAAGAGCAAATCCATCAAAGAGCAGCTCTACAAATCCCGATCCAAGCATCCAGTGGCGACAGCGGCGATGGGGGAAAAACATCAACATATTGACCAAAGTGAAGGGAAAAACCCCTCAAGAGGAAGCAGGCTCTGTTAGGAACAACCACTATTCTTCCGGCCAAACGTCCAGTGTGGAGCTGCAGTCTAGCTGCTGGAGAAGCTGTGGAGAAGGGGCAGGTGTGAGAAGGGCACCGGTGGGGGGTCAGGCTGGCCCAAACAGTCAATGCAGGGACTCGTCTGTCATGGTGGTGTTTCAGGGATCAGTCTCATGCATTCCTTTCCTCTGTGAAGACCACAGCAGCTGCTCCGGATACGGCCTGGTCCAGGATTATGGATGCCTTGGGATCATCTCTTCACGGGTCTTGGTTCGCTTCAGTAATGCTGCATAGTCTCTAGGGGCCTCGGGATGAGCATCCCCAGGTGGAAATAGAGAATAAATAGAATAATTAGCGTAGCTGCTGTTCATCGTGTTTGTAAACCAGATGCTAAATTGAAGCGCTATAAATGAAAACAGCAGTTATAGAAACAAACATGTCAAGCTTATTATTATATATTCATTCATTTTCGGTTTAGTCCCTTTATTAATCTGGGGTCGCCACAGCGGCATGAACCGCCAACTTGTCCAGCATTTGATTTATGCAGCAGATGCCCTTCCAGCTGCAACCCATCACTGGGAAACCCATTCACACTCGCACACTCATGGACAATTTAGCTTACACAATTCCCCTATAGCGCATGTGTTTGGACTGTGGGGGAAACTCACGCAAACACGAGGAGAACATGCAAACTCCACATAGAAACACCAACTGACCCAGCCGAGACTCAAACCAGCAACCTTCTTGGTGTGAGGCGACAGCACTACCCACTGCGCCACCTATATTATATATTCTGAAGCATATTTTATTATACTTCATTAAACACGTACACACAGACAATATGCTGTAAAATGCAGGTTAACTGTGTCTGTGCATCATAACTTCTGTTCGATTTGTAACTTTAATGTTACTGATGCAGTAATGTGCATCTCTTTGTAAAGCTGCTTTGAAACAATAATTCTTGTCAAAGGAGCTTTACTAACTAACTTGAATTGAGCTTTAAAGGCTTCAGAATGCACATGCTTTTTAAATATCCACATTTGAATTCCATGTATATTTATTAATGTTAAGCTACTTTGGCACAGTGTGCGCGGTGAAAGTGCTGTAGAAGAAATAAAGAGTTTAATCAGAGCTAGAGCCAGACAGCAATAGTCAGAAGCAATATACATCTGAAGTCAGAATTATTTGCCTCCCTGTTTATTTTTCCCCCAATTTCTGTTTAATGGAGAGCAGATTTCTCCAGCACATCTCTAATCATAACAGTGTTAATAACTCATCTCTAATAACTGATGTGTTTCCTCTTCTCCATGATGACAACACACAATATTAGACTAGATATTCTTCAAGACACTAGTGTTCAGCTTACAGTGACATGTAAAGGCTTCACTAGGGTAGTTAGGGTAACTAGGCAGGTTAGGGTATAATGATGGTTTGTTCTGGAGACTATCAAAAACAAATATAGCTTAAAGGGGCTAATATTGACCTTAAAATTGTGTTTAAAATATTAAAAACTGCTTTTATTCTAGCTGAAATAAAACAAATCAGACTTTCTCCAGAAGAACAGATATTATCAGACACTCTGTGAACATTTCCTGAACCTGTTCAACATCATTTAGGAAATATTTAACAAAGACAATAAAATTGAAAGGGGGCGAATAATTCTGACTTCAGCTGTACATTTGTCTTGTAAATGGTTGTTTTTAAAGACGCAGCCTGGTGTTTTGTGTAGTTCTGACTCTTACAGAGTGTTTTCTGTGCACAGACAGTGAAGAGCGTCTCTGCTGAATCTCTGGACGACTGGCTGGAGTTTGTGGAAGATCGGTGTGTGGTGACTCTGAGCTGTTTCACATTCATTATTCTGTCAGATTCTTCATGATGATCTGGTGTGTGTGTGTGCGTGCGTGTGTGCGTGCGCGTGTGTGCGTGCGTGTGTGTGCGTGCGTGTGTGTGCGTGCTTGTGTGTGCGTGCTTGTGTGTGTGTGTGTATGTGTGTGTGATCTTCAGTCCTGTGACAGAGCTGCGATACCCCATGAACTCTGTGAAGCTGCACAGACTCGGCTGGAGACCCAAAGTGGCCTGGACAGAGGGAATCAGACGCACCGGTAGGGCACTCACTAGTGAACATCATAGAGTAGATATCCCTTTATTTGTCCCACTGAAGGGAATCTCTCTGTTACACCAGCAAGAGTGTCAACGCACAATAGGAACATACATAAATAGTAGGGTGACACAGTAGCACTGTGGCTAAACAGTAAGAAGGTCTCTGGTTCGAGTCTCGGTCAGTCTTGGCTGAGTCTCGGTCAGTTAGTGTTTCTGTGTGGAGTTTGCATGTTCTCCCCGTGTTGGTGTGGGTTTCCTCCGGGTGCTCCCGTTTCCCCCACAGTCCAAACACATGCGCTATAGGGGAACTGATCAACTACACTGGCCGTAGTGTGTGTGTGTGTGTGTGTGTGTGTGTGTGTGTGTGTGTGTGTGTGTGTGTGTGTGTGTGTGAGAGAATGAGTGTATATGGGTGTTTACCAGTGATGGGTTGCAGCTGGAAGGGCATCCACTGTGTAAAACATACTTGAATAGTTGGTGGTTCATTACGCTGTGGAGACCCCTGATTAATAAAAGGACTACGCTGAAAAGAAAATGCATGCATGAATGAATTCATGTGAGCAAAATTACATAAAATTCCCAGTAATCGGTGCGTTAAATATGATGCGCAATACCTCTCCACCTTTGTTGTGAGCTTTAGGGGAACTGATCAACTAAATAGGCCGTAGTGTATGAGTGTGTATGGGTGGTTCCCAGTACTGGGTTGCAGCTGGAAAGGCATCCGCTGTGTAAAATATATGCTGGAATAGTTGGCGGTTCATTCCGCTGTGGAGACCCCTGATAAATAAAGGGACTAAGCTGAATGAAAGTTAATGGATGAATACACTTAAATACTTAAAAATCAATTTCATTAATAGAAGACAGCAAAGATAATGACACTTCTGCAGGTATTATTGCCTGCTACTCTTAGATGATCAGTGATCAACGATAATTATGATGATGATGATGATGATGATGATTGTGTGTGTGTGTGTGTGTGTGTGTGTTTTCAGTTCAGTGGTACGAGGAGAACCCAAACTACTGGCCGATAATCAGCGAGAATCAGACGAATCTGGAGTCATGTGATCAGACGCCTCATCCAGTCTGATCATTAGTGAACAGATGACTGTCATATTTAATGCCAGTGAATGATTGTCATATCTGATACTGTGATTGATTAGCATTATTTATCCTGATGCGAGATGCTCCGGCAGCTCTTATTAAATCGTCAGTCGCGATGTAAATGACCATCAATCAGAGATTTTACACTGTAAATGTATAATGTGCACATGTATTTTAATATTTCCTCATCAAGGCAGCAAAATTAAAGAGGACCAAATCAGATTTAAAGCTTTTAATCAAATGTTGATGCAGATTATTCATTATATAAACCTGAATAGACATCATTTGTATGGTTATATGTGTAGAAATATTTTAATGCTTTAATAAAAATAATAATATTACAGTGCTGCTCGTGATGAAGCTCTTGTTGATGATTCTTGTTTACAGTATGAATATATAAATCATTAATATGAAAGATCAGAGGAGCTGCATTGATAACATTCTCTTTTTAATTATGTACACTGTGTTATGCTAAACTCTTGATTCTGATTGGCTGCTGGTCACTCTCAGGTGTTTGGTTATTGTCAGATAAAGGCACAGTTAAAGTAGTTCCGGCAGGTTTAGAGCGCATTACAGCTCCATATCTAGTTATATCTCAGCTACAACAGTCAGATATCACAACAGAAGGAGGAGATGTGGAGGACACACACCTGACTAATACTACATCTCAGCAGCGGTGCAGGAGAAGAGGAGGAGAGCAGTCATCACCTGCGGCTGACAGCGGATTATCAGAGAATAATGCACAGCTGAGGTGTAATGCTTTAACTTTTTAAAACTCAACAGAGCGGAGTAAAATATCCCATACATCACTTTAATAAATATGAATGTTTTATTAAGAGATGATGTGTAATTTTCATTCCCTTATCTTATTGTTCCATGTCATATTTTTCATTTTATTTTAATGATGCTGAAAGAACAGAGTAAAACAAGTAGAAAAGCACAGTGGTCAGGCGTGTACAATAATACATATAAATAAAAGCACATACAACTATTTTAATTGCTTTTTTATTAGTAGCATCATAATGGTTATATATATATATATATATATATATATATATATATATATATATATATATATATTTTATTGATAAAATATAGTTACAAAGTAAGGACAGAAGAAAGTTTGGAGAACAAAACTGAACAGAGGCTTAAAAATAATTAAAAAGTAAAATAATTCTCCAATTAATAATATTATATAGATTTTAGATAGAAACCCAATAAATTTTTGTAGTTTTAAATAGATCAATTTTTGGAGTTTATATTGGACGACTCTGAATTTTTTTAATTTCACAGATGAAAGTGGGTAAAAAAGGCTGATTGTTGGTGTGTTTGCTCATATATATATATATATATATATATATATATATATATATATATATATATATATATATATATATATATATATATATATATTTTTTTTTTTTTTTTTTTTTTTGGATTGCCACAGCAGAATGAACCAAAAACTTATCCAGCCTATGTTTTACGGAGCGGATGCCCTTCACAAAACTGGGAAACCGGAGCACCCGGAGGAAACCCACGCCAACACGGGGAGAACATGCAAACTCTACACAGAAACACCAACTGACCCAGCCGGGTTCGAACCAGCGACCTTCTTGACGCCACCGTGTCGCATTCAAGTTGTATATTTTACGTCATCTAGCAAGACGAGCTCAGCGCATGTCGGAAGTGACGTATCGGTGAGAGAGCGCACACACGTGTTTATATCTGCATGTTTCCGCAGCACGTGTTTGTGTTTATACGAGTGTGTGAATCTCCATCGAACCGCTGTGAAGTTTAAGCCGGAGAACCGTCGCCATGAGCGGGCAGCAGCAGCGCCTGCCCCCGCCGGACTTCAGCGCGGAGCCTCAGCAGAGCTCCAGAGCCTTTCAGGCGGCCCGAGACTGGAGCTGGAGCCAGCCGGAGCCCGGAGTGTGGAGCTCCAGAGGCGGACACAGAGCCGCGCAGCCCCGCGCAGGTACACATTGCTGGAGAACTTACTGTGGAGAAACCTTTCATAATAGTTATAGTTTAAAAGCAGCTTTACAGCAGGCGCACATCACAGGAAAAAGCCGGATAGTTTTGCCGGACAGTATATATATAAGCACAGTTAATCTCAGGGGTGTAGAGTAACTACAAATACTCAGACTACTGTAATTGAGGAGTTTTGCTCAGGAATTGTACTTTACTAAGTAGTTTTTAAAAATGTGCTCTTAATTTACTTGAGCAGATGTTAACTGCAGTATCAGTGCTGTTACTCCACTACTGTCCTTCATCCTGCATCACTGCTGTATTTACTCTCCTCTATGGGGATTAGAGAGATCAGTGCTGATTCCTGCCCAGTCAGATCACAGAGAAGCTAAACCCATCATACTGAACTCCCTCTAGACACGTGCGATTCCAAACAGTTTGCAGCAGTTATGAAGCATTAAAAGTGTCCAAGAAGATGTGCAGAATCTTCACACACCTGACCCAGACACTGTTTAGAGGATGTCAGTGATGAGAAGACGGCGGATGTTTACTGTATGATGAAACACCCAGCAGGTACAAGAAGCCAACATGATGTCAGATTGATGTTGTCCCCTGAGGACATAGGGCAGGCGTGTCCAAACTCAGTCCTGGAGGGCCGGTGTCCTGCTGAGTTTTGCCATAACTTGCTTCAACACACCTGCCAGAAAGTTTCTAGTATACGTAGTAAGAGCTTGATCAGCTGTTCAGGTGTGTTTGATTAGGGTTAGAGCTCAACTCTACAGGAGACCGGCCCTCTAGGACTGAGTTTGGACACCCCTGTCATAGGGCTATGACGGTGCATTTTATTTGGAAATGAAAATCGGGTTGACGTCAGAACTCAACGTCAATGTCCAACCTAAAACCAACCAAATATCAACGTCTAATGATGTCACAGCTTGTCGTTGTGTGGACGTTGCCACTGTGACGTCTGTCAGATGTTGGATTTTACATTTACATTTAGTCATTTAGCAGACACTTTATTCATGACTTTATCCATATTTATGACACAACTATAAGAACAACAATGAAGAAGTGCTGTCGGCAAGTTTGTAAGAAGCAAAACATCAGTCATTTTTTTATTTATTTATATTTTCTGTAGTACAGTTAGCAGAGGAGCCAGAGAGGCAATTGCAGATTAGGAAGTGAAGTGGAGACTAAATAGTTGAGTTTTTAGTGGTTTCTTGAAGACAGCGAGTGACTCTGCCGTTCTGATGCAGTTCGGGAGTTCATTCCACCAACTGGGCAGATTGAATGCGAGAGTTCGCGAAAGTGATTTCTTCCCTCTTTGGGATGGAACCACGAGGCGACGTTCATTCACAGAACGCAAGTTTCTGGAGGCACATACATCTGCAGAAGTGAGATCAGATAAGAAGGAGCAAAGCCAGAAGTCGCTTTGTAGGTAAACATCAGAGCTTTGAATTTGATGCGAGCAGCAACTGGCAGCCAGTGCAAACGGATGAGCAGCGGAGTGACATGTGCTCTTTTAGCTTCATTGAAGACCACTCGTGCTGCTGCGTTCTGAAGCAGATGAAGAGGTTTGATAGAGTTAGCTGGAAGCACGGCTAGTAGAGAGTTGCAATAGTCCAGTCTGGAGAGAACAAGAGCTTTTGGTTGTCATACCTGATGAATAAATGTCAGTGTGTGACGTCATTGTGACGCTGTCCTCAGACGCTGGCTAGACATTGAATTTTTTCCACCTAACATCATGACCTAAATCTACCCTAGTATTAGCGTCTGATGATGTTGTGCGTCTGCTGGCCAATCACTAGATGCACTACAGAATGTGACGTTTACACACACACATGTCATGTGAACACATCAGCTATACACAGTGTAATACTCACTACTCTTGAGTATTTAGGAAAGCTCTACTGTTTACTGATCCTCTGAGTAATGTTCACAGCAGCAGGTCTCTTTACTGTTCTCGCACTGCATCTTCAGGCGAGTGCTGCTGCTTTACTGGAGTCTGAGTTCTCAGTACTCTTTCCGTCACTGGTAGATCTGCAGTTATTCAGTGTGTGGTGTTCTCCCCCAGTAACAGCTGATGTGTTTAGTTGTGTCATAATTAGCACAGCCGCTCTTCAGAGTGTTTGAGCTGGAGATGTTAATGTCAGTGTTAAAGGCTGTTTATAGATGCATGCTCACACTGCATGCTCACTCTGCTCACACTGCATGCTCACTCTGCTCAGTGCACGCTTCATAACTTTCTCCTTTTCTTCATTCTTCCTCTCGGTCCTCTTCTTTAATAGAAGAAAGAAAAGCTGCTATATAAGCACAGATGTAGAACAGTGACGTGTTTCTAACAGTGTCTGCTGCTGCAGAAAGGAGAGAGGTCTGGATGCAGACCTGCTGCGGTGCAATCTCAGCTGCATCCAGATACTGTTGCCATTAACACAGGAACAGCGCACTGACTGATGGAGGACTGCAGTGTTAATCTGCTGCTGATGTGTGTGTGTGTGTGTGTGTGTGTGTGTGTGTGTGTGTGTGTGACTGACCGACCGACCGCATGTTTCTCTCTCAGCTCATCATAATAGTCATCATCATCATCATCATGAAGGCTGGCGTGGCTCCATGCAGCAGCACTGGGGGAAAAAGGTGAACACACTCACTCACACACACTAACACACACTCTCTATGTGGAATTGTTTTGTTTGTGTGTTTTTCAGTGTGTGCTTGTTTTTGTTGTGTTTGTTTGTGTGTGTGTGTGTGTGGTGTGTGTGTTTCTGTTTTTTGTGTGTTTGTTTTTGGGTGTGTGTGTGTGTGTAGGTGTGTGTTTCTGTTTTTTGGGTGTTTGTTTTTGGGTGTGTGTGTGTGTGTGTGTGTAGGTGTGTGTTTCTGTTTTTTGTGTGTTTGTTTTTGGATGTGTGTGTTTGAGTCAGGGCTTGTGTAGGTGTGTGTTTCTCCTGGTGTGTGTTTTCTGTTTGCTTGTTTCTCTGTGTGTGTGTGTGTGTGTGTTTGTGTTGGTGTTTTTCTCTGTGTGTGTATGTGTGTTTCTGTTTTGGGGTGTTTCTGTTTTTGTGTGTGTTTGTTTTTGGGTGTGTGTGTTTTTTGAGTCAGGGTTTGTGTAGGTGTGTGTTTTTCTGTGCTTGATTGTCTCTGTGTTTGTGTGCGTTTCTGCATTTCAGTGTGTGTGTCTATTTTTGTGTAGGTATTTTTCTCTGTGTGTATGTATTTCTGTGTGTGTGTGTGTGTGTGTTTCTGTTTTGGGGTGTTTGTTTTTGGGTGTGTGTGTGTGTGTGTGTGTGTGTGTGTGTGTGTGTGTGTGTGTTTTTTTAGAGTGGATTTGTGTAGATGTGTGTTTCTGCATTTCAGTGTGTTGGTGTGAGTTTGTGGGTGTATAAGTTTTTCTGTGTGTGTGTGTGTGTGTGTTTTTCTGTGTTTGATTGATCGTGTGTGTTTCTGCATGTGACTATATGTCTCTGTGTTTTGACACTAATAGTTAAAGTGTGTGTTTCTGTGTGTTTATTTCTCTGTGTGTGTTTCTCTCTGTTACCTGAGTGTTTGTCTGTCTGTGTGTCTGTGTGTGTGTGTGTGTGTGTGTGTGTGTGTGTGTGTGTGTGTGTGTGTGTGTTTCGATGTTGATCTGGCAGTCCTCTGTCGTGCTCAGTCATATGTGACGCAGTTCCTCCTCTAAACAGAAGCAGCAGAAGCAGCCGGAGTTCAGTCATTTCTGTGACTCCTGCGATCGAGGATTCAAAACTCGGGACAAATATGAGGAGCACATCGCACAGCACGTCAAGGTGAACATCCTCCTCCTCATCATCATCATCAGTGTGTGTGAGAAGCTGACGCTCATCATGATCTCCTCCTCTCCGCAGTGTTCAGTTCCAGACTGTCAGTTTTCTGCTCATGAGAAGCTGGTGAAGATCCACTGGAGGAACGTGAGTCTTCTGATCGGACAGATTCAGAGCAGCTCTAAAGATCTCTCAATGACCCCAGATCAGGAATAAGAGTTTCATCTAGAAAAACAATCAGTCGTTTCCTCCAAAACACATCAACAATTAGCTACTAAACTATTAATTATGAATATTAAACTTGGTTAACAGAAAACATTCACTATACACACACACACACACACACACATACATGCGTACACACTCACCGGCCACTTTATTAGGTACACCTTACTAGTATCAGGTTGGACTCCTTTTGCCTTCAGATCTGCCTTAATCCTTCATGGCAGAGATTCAACAAGCTACTGGAAATATTCCTCAGAGATTTTGTTTCTTTTTTTGTTCCTCAAAAAGTGTGAAGTTGTAAAGCCAAAAGTTGAAGATGCGAGCTGCTGTTGTTTAAGAAGTACGCGTAGACTGAAGTGTGTGTGCTGGTGATGGCTGTGGCTGCAGATGCTGTGTGTGAGCACTGCTGAGTGTAATAAACACTGACCCGCTGCTGTCTTCATCAGAATCACACTGCAGGAGCCAAGAGGATCAAGCTGGAGACGGAGGAGGACATCAGGAGGTGGAGAGAGGAGCGCCGCAGGTCTGACACACACACACATACACACACACACACACACACACACACACACATGCTGAAGTGAAAAAAGACCAGAAAGTGAAATAAAATAAAAAGTGATGTGCCTTTGTGTATAATAATAATGAAACAATAAATGTATATGGTATTATAATATGTAAAGTATGAATTTCATTAAACGTGTTTTTGCCTAAAATTGACAGAAAATCAGAGATAATTATCTGCACAAATGATATTCTAAATTTGAAGTTTGTATCAAAAAATGAGCTTTGAGTAGTTTAGTTTGGCTGCAGTACCACACATCACCACCAGGACAAATGACCTCCAGTTCCTATTAATGGTCACTAAAGTGCAAACTGAACGAATATGAGCGGTTTCATACCTCTGACATGATTTCTACAGTAGTGTGGGCCGTTTGGTGGTGTTTAACTTGATTTTAATCTCTAATAATCAGCTAAATGAAAGTGTACATGTGGATTGCTGTAGCAGAGTAATGCTTCAGGACTGAGTGTTTGTGTTGCAAATAAATACAGAACTGTTGCTCGCTGATATCTATCAAAAATCCGTCAGCAGATATGGAAACTAGACATTTTAGGCTTTCAAATGATACACAGTTTGTCATGAATGCTGCATCTTTAGACTACAGTATTATGGGTTTATAAATGCACACAAGCGGTCCCACAGGTTGAAGGGTGACGGTAAACCGGTTTATCTGCTGCTCTTCCTGCATGACAGAAATGGTTTGGAAATCTGTGTCTTCAGAAGGCAATGATGTATAGCTGCTCATGATTAGATTAGGATTTAATGGCAAAAACAGGATGTAAACTGAAGCGTCCTGTTGGTGGGGTATGGGTTGAGTTAATGGGCTGGGGAAAACATGCCATCATTAGGTTTCTTTGGAATATAGCATGATGCAGTGTGTCTGATATGATGGGATGTAAGTGTGTAGTGTGCGCACACGATGTGGAAAGTGCAGCTCCAGTTAGATGTTTGTGAAAGGTGTAGCGCGCTGTAGTGAAGTGTGTGTTCTCTGGTGTGCAGAAATTACCCGACGCTGAGAAACGTGGAGAAGAAGCAGAAGCTGATGGAGGTGAAGGAGCAGCGTGGAGACGTGCTGGAGACGCCACAGTTCGGGTCTGTTTCTCAGCTCACGTTAAAACACATTCATTTAGTTTGAGTTTATATTTATTTACGTGTGTGTGTGTGCGTGCGTGTGTGCGTGTGTGTTTGTGTCTGTGCGTGTGTCTGCGTGTGCCTGTGTGTGTGCGTGTGTCTGTGTGCGTGTGTCTGTGTGCGTGTGTGTGTGTGTGTGCGTGCGTGTGTCTGTGTGTGTCTGTGTGTGCGTGTGTCTGTGTGTGCGCGTGTCTGTGTGTGCGCGTGTCTGTGTGTGCGCGTGTCTGTGTGTGTGCGTGTCTGTGTGTGTGCGTGTGTCTGTGTGCGTGTGTCTGTGTGCGTGTGTCTGTGTGCGTGTGTGTCTTTGTCTGTGTGTGTCTGTGTGCGTGTGTGTGTGCGTGTGCACGTCTGTGTGCGTGTGTCTGTGTGCGTGTTTCTGTGTGTGCGCGTGTGTTTGTGCGTGTGTGTGTGTGCTGCTTTAGTCCATCATGGGGTAATAAATATGTGTGTAAATCCACCAGTAGTGTAAGTCCCCGTCTCAGTGACTGATTCATTCCCTCATATGATTCATTTCAGTTGCAGCTCTGCTTCACTTGTTGATAGTAATAATGCTGATTATAGTCATGTTTTATTTGTATAATGCCGTATTAACTCTCATCGACTCTTTGTATGAGTGTAAAAAGCAGAAAGCTGCATGAGTAGTACACTGCAAACACAGTGAAGTACAGGAGGAGGCGTGTGTGATGAACAGGAACAGCCAATCGGTGGACTGCAGCAGTAATGTGCAGTGTGTGTGTGGTGTGTGCAGGCGCTTCAGGGGCCGCGGCGGTCCACAGCGGGGCAGAGGATCCAGTCTGGGGAAACGCCAGCATGAGGACAGAGACCCGCTCGCAGCTCTGGCCGACAGCGAAGCCGGTCAGTACAACATCACAAAAATACAGTCATAAACACACAGACAGGACAATCAATTCAATTATGAGACAGAAATATACTTCAAAACCAACACCACCAGGGTAACACGTATGACAAACGGGCAGTAAAGTTCCACCCTAATGAGACGGTTTTAATACCTGCTTATAATATTAGAGTTCTGGATGCTTTCCTAATATCAGTCAAGATCAATTCTGAATTAATGATAGAAAGAGCCACTAAACTATTATTTATGAATATGAAACGTGCTTAACAGAAAACATTTACTATATATATATATATATATATATACACACACACACACACACACCTTTCCCAGGTTTTCTGTAGAATTGTCAAACAACCCGAATAAAATATCTCATCATAGTCTCTTCATGCATTCACTGTCCCTCAGCTGAGTCCCTTTATTCATCAGGGGTCACCACCACAGAATGAACCACCAACTATTCCAGCATATGTTTTACACAGCAGATGCCCTTCCAGATGCAACCCAGTACTGGGAAACATCCATACACACTACAGCCAATTTACAACCTCCTGACTCAAAAACGTAGCAACAAAACCAAATAAAGATCCACAGCAGAAAATAAATACTTAACCTAATACTTAAATATATTTAACCAAAAATTAAGTGAAATGATACAAATATAAAGAAACCGAAACCGCATACTTCCATACTATATAGTACACTGAAATCAGTATGCGAGCAGAGTAGTGTGTTTGAATTCATAGAATTGGAAAATCAGTATGCAAGAACTACCCGGATGACTTACTACTTCCGACGAGATTCTGAAGTGCGCATTCCATGCATACTGCGCTATCCCATAATGCCCTGCGAAAGATTTCATGAATGAAGTGAAGCGACGCAACTGGCGCAGGTAGGTCACATGACAATGAAAAAATGGCAGATGTAGTACGCCCGAAATCCATTCATACTTTTCACATTCATACTGTATAGAGCGCACTTTACTAACAGCCGAGCAGTACGTTTACATTCAAATGCAGCACCTACTGAGTAGTAGGCAGTTTCAGACGCAGCCTTGATCTTTATCCAAACACACTTCACAGGTAACACTCCACACCTGGTCCAAACATAATCACAGCAAAACACCGCACCTGTTCAGCACTCCGAGAGAACACAGAACACCTCCATCTAGTGGACACCGGTTTAACAACACAAACACTGCGTCCCAAATCACTCACTTCTGCACTATTCTACGCCATTTTGTAGTATTAATAGTGTAAGTAGTGTGTTCACACTGAAAACTCTAATAATAATAATAAGTGCACTTTAATGACCCGGATGCTGCACTCATTCAGCCGGTATAATGAAGTGTGTAATGATGGACACTTCACACACTCAACCACCGCAGGTTTGCTCACGCAGCGGAAAGGGCGGAGATATCGGGCGCACATGCTGGATAACTTTATTTATTTTGGATGGTGAAAGCAAAATTCTCCTACGAGAGTGATTATAGCGCCTCCTGATGGTGAATGCGGTTATACTCACGGCAGGTGTTATCTGATAATTCGGTCGTTTATTTCACTGATTTGGCGACCGTCAAACGTCATCAGGGAAACGGTTTGAACATCCGCTTAGTAAAAAAACATGTGTGCCATTTGGGACGACACTACATACATATACTATCCTGCTGAGTGTGTAAGTGCATAGTGCATGAGTGCATAGTGTGCCATTGGGACGCAGCTTACGACTGTCACATTCATCAGTTCCCCTATAGCACATGTGTTTGGACTGTGGGGGAATGCGGAGCACTCGGAGGAAACCCACACCAACACGGGACTAGAACCAGAGACCTTCTTGGTGTACTAACCACTGAGCCACCGTGACACCCTCATAGTCACTTATAATATTGACTAAACATCAACAAATCTGACCAAAACCTCTCCTGTAGGAGCACTGACAAGACGAATGAGTGAAGTCGCTTCACAGCAGTGTCGGGCTCCTGGAGAACATTGGTGAATTCAGTTATCTGCTGCTGCTTTAACTTAACTAGTAATCAGATACTCGAGAGTCCAAGAGCATCTCCACATCTCTGAGCTCTGCTGGAGTTTGATTCTCTCAGCTCTCAACCTTCTTCCTCCTCCTGCAGACTCTGATAAGGACGAGTGTGTTCAGAAGATCACTGTCGCCCCCAGGAGTGTGACGGCAGCGCTGGGATCCCTGATGTCCAGCTATGGAGAGCAGAGCAGCGAGGAGGAGGAGGAGGGTGAGCGGAAACACACTGCAGGAGGTTCATGATCAATTCACTGAGCCGATCACTGAAGCAGCTGTGTGTTTGATTCACTGAAGCTGTGTTTGATTCACTGAGCGAATCACTGAAGTGTGTGTTTGATTCACAGATGCTCCGCTGCTGAAAGCTGCTCAGGTCTTACAGGAGAGCCAGAGCATCCTGACCACACCACAGCACACACACACAGCACCCACAGCAACACAGCACACACACACATCACCCACAGCATCGCAGCACACCGCACCGCAGTCCCATCATGCACAGCGACATAGAGGACGAGGAAGAAGAGGAGGCAGAGGAGGTCGAGGAGCTCACAATAAACCGGCTGAACCGCAGAGACAACCACCGACACTGCTGGAGATGGTGAGTACACACACACACACACACACTCAAACCAACATACACATTCTTGTATCCACTCACTGGCCACTTTATTAGGTACACCTGTCCAACTGCTCAACACAAATGTCTAATCAGCCAATCACAGGGCAGCAGCTCACTGCATTTCAGCATGTAGACATGATCAAGAGGATCTGCTGCAGGTCAGAGTGAGCATCAGAATGGGAAAGAAAGGGGATTTAAGAGACTTTGAACGTGGCATGGTTGTTGCTCGGCTCACAATTTGGCCTCAACAACATGAAAGCATGGATCATCCTGCCTTGTATCAGCGGTTCAGGCTGGTGGTGGTGGTGTAATGGTGTGGGGGAGATTTTCTTTGGGTCCATTAGTACTAATTGAGCATCAACGCCACAGCCTACCTGAGTATTGCTGCTGACCATGTCCATCCCTTTATGAGCACAGTGTCTCCATCTTCTGATGGCTACTTCCAGCAGGATAACGCAGCATGTCATAAAGCTCAATCATCTCAGACTGCTTTCTTGAACATGACGATGAGTTCACTGTACTCAAATGGCCTCCACAGTCACCAGAGCTCAATCCAATAGAGCAGCTTTGGGATGTGGTGGAACGGGAGATTGGCATCATGGATGTGCAGCCGACAAATCTGCAGCAACTGTGTGATGCTATCATGACAATATGGAGCAAAATCTCTGAGGAATATTTCCAGTAGCTTGTGGAATCTATAACACCAAGGATTAAGGCAGATCTGATAGCAAAAGTGGTCCAACCCGGTACTAGTGAGGTGTACCTAATAAAGTGGCCGGTGAGTGTTTAGGCAGAGACGTGCACACATTCTCTCTCACACACACACTAATATAGATCTGAATGACATCACAGCAGTTTTAATCTTTTGTAACTGAAGTGTGCGACTGAATGTGCTCAGACTGGACTCTATTTATATACGTGTGTGTGTGTGTGTGTGTGTGTGCGCATGCAGTTGCTGGCTCCTGATATCCGGCACGAGAGGAATGTGGTCCTGCAGTGTGTTCGCTTCATCATCCGGAACAGATTCTTTGGTCTGGCTGGAAAAGATGTTAATGAAATCAGTGTGTGTGAGGAACCCATCAGCCAATCACAGCACAGATGCTCAGAGTCATGACCACACACACACTGATCTGGAGTCAGTCAGAGATCAGTGTGTGTCTGCAGATTGACCGCAGTGTGTGTGACGGCTGTCTTTATATCCTGATCTGATGTTTGGCTTGAGAAGAAGCGCCTGTGATGAACGAGTTTAACAGTCGAAGCTTCATTAATGAGGATCTGCAGGCTGATTTGCATGAGGAACACGTGATCTCTGCTCTTCCTCTTCAGTGTGGCTCCTCCTGCTGGCCGTCTCTCAGAAGTGCCTGCGGCGTCAATAAATCAGGACTGTATTGTCTTTCTGCATCCTCAGTGTTAAAGCTTTACCATATAGTTCTTTAATTAGCTAACGCTAGTTAACTACAGTAGTTAACATGAGCAAAGAAATCCATTACTACACATTAGTAAATCACATGAATACATTTGTTTAATATCATTTAATGGATGTGAAGTATCTATGAGCAGCTCTGTTTTACACACAAGAACAAATCTTATCATTGTATTTCTCATCAGACGTGTTCATTGAGGAATGAGCTTTATAATAATGCATGAATGCAGACAGCCTTCCTCATTTATATGTGTTGTGTTTAATTATATTCACATTTCTCAGAGATTAAAAGAGCTTTCCTGGATCATAATAAAAGGGTTTTTTCCACATACATGAGAAAGGCTTTGTTTACTTACGTTCCATCTTCTCATATTCCTATTAAATGACAACTTTATTTACATTTATATGATGTATTTTTTTTTTTTAAGTTCACATTTTAAGACTTTTTATTTAAAAAAACAAAAAAGATTTTATCTACAAAGTTGAACTCTAGCTTGGCTCTATAACACAGGGGTCAAATCCAGTTCCTGGAGGGCCGCAGCTCTGCACAGTTTAGTTCCAATCCTACTTCAACACACTTACCTGTAGGACTCGGTTAGTTTGATCAGGTGTGTTTAATTAGAGTTAAAGCTAAACTGCAGAGCTGCGGCCCTCCAGGAGCTGGATTTGACACCTGTGCTCTATAAGGTTCTTTCTGTGAGCCAATCAGCATTTTTAATGCACGCGCAAGGACCAATCAGGATCAGCTTTCTTAGTCATTTCGCTGGACTGCTTCATTGACAGCGGGAAACACCAGAGACAAAATCACACAAACTCTGAGTCGGCTAATTAGTGCCACACCGCACACAACTGATCAGTGTGTAAACCGGATGATGTGGAAGCATTTCTTGACGTTGAGATTCATTCATTTTTCTTTTCAGCTTGATCCCTTTATTAATCCAGGGTTGCCACAGTGGAATGAACCGACAACTATTCTAGCATATGTTTTACGCAGCGGATGCCCTGCCAGCTGCAACCCATCACTGGGAAACACCCATACACACTCAATCACACACATACACTATGGTCAATTTTAGCTCACCCAGTTCAACAGTACCGCATGTGTTTGGACTGTGGGGGAAACCGGAGCACCCGGAGGAAACCCAAGCCAACACGGGGAGAACATGCAAACTCCACACAGAAACACCAACTGACCCAGCCGAGACTCGAACCAGGGACCTTTTTGCTGTGAGGCGATCGTGCTACCCACTGTGCCACCGCGTCACCAACATTGAGATGAAATGTTAAATTTGACATTGTTGAAAAAGAAATGAATATTTAAATATGTACGTATTAAATGTGGAATATGTTTATTTATTTACATTGAGTCAGTAAAACACTTCTGTGTTTATTAGACTCATTTGGTCATCGTCTGTTTCTTTGGAAGTCTTTAAATTTAATATTAAAACTTGAAGGAAATAATACTTAATTTAATTAATGGGGCATATAATTCAATAAATATAACTTAATTCATATAATGCACAACATTTCATAAATATTAACATATCAACTAGATAAAGTTAACATCTGCACTGGAAAAAATATTTAGCACATTCTTGTATACTTAATTTAAACAAGAAAAAATATTATAAAACATGAAATGCATGTTATAGAAAGCAAAAATATAACTTTCTCAAGCATCAACATATTACAAAACCAACTTATGTATTTCTTGATCGTATTTCTTGAAAAGTAATGCTTCAGTGAATGATCTGCCAGACAGAACCTTCTAATTCTAAATGACCTTTCAGAATGAAACTGTTCTATCTGCTTTTACCCTGTTTTTACTCAAATTTGCAAATGTAAGAGAGCTTTGATCATTTACATGTAGGGCACGTTTAGGGAAAACAGAACCTTATAATAAAAAGGTGATGATATACATATATATATATATACAAGATTTCTGTAAACTTGAAAAAAGCTCCAGTTTTAGAGATTTTAAATTGATCTTACACAATATATTATAAAATCATAAAAACATGTTAAATTAGACTGCAACATGGTGGAAAATAATACACTAGAACAAATGTGTTACTGGTCCTCATAACATTAAATAATAATAATAATATTCTTGTAAATGTGTTTATATATGTAACATGGAAATATATGTGTGTGTGTGTGTTGTGTGTGTGTGTGTGTGTGTGTGTGTTGTGTGTGTGTGTGTGTGTGTGTGTGCGCACATATAAACTGTGCTCAGCATATCTGAGTTTGCCCCTCACAAGTCTATTGTTTTAATATATGTTCTATATATTAACAGGATGCTGTACAGTACTGTATTTGTGCATATATACATTAGATGAGTCAGATTATTACTGAAGACAAGTCTGGAGCTAATCTAGCAAAATAACTGATCGAAACAGTCCAATAATGAGCAGCCCAAATGTAAATGCTAGGGGGAAATATTCAATAAAATGTTGTTTTTTAAAGGGCAATGCTTTATTTATCTAAAGATGCTTAAGGGCTAAAATGTTTTTAATAAATTTTTAATAAATATTTTTAAATAATTTTAATAAATATTTCCGTCTAATAACTCATCTACACCAAAATACATGAGCAATATTCACTTAGTGAATGGGGTGAGGATGTGTTTCTGCTGAGCACTGTGTGTATCCTCGCATTACAGCTGTGTATTCCTCATTTACATGTACATCTGCTGTTCTCTCTCCTGTATTGTTGATGTGTGCTGGTCGGTGTGTGTTTGGGTTTGTCCATTAAAATGGAAAATCTTTAAATAAAGTGTGTTTTATGAATATGAATAATCACAGTGAATCTTCGGAACTGATGAATGGTCCTGCGTAGTGCGTCGCTCTTCAGTCAGTGCTGCTGCTGCTGTTCTCAGATCAGTTCCTCCGCTGCGGCTCCTTCAGGAGAACCCGCATCAACTCTGATCCCCGATCAGCGACTCGTGATGGGCGTGTCCTGCGCGCGGTCCCGCCCCCTGCCTGCGTCACCACAGCTGCTAGCTCGTCGGTTAGCGTGCTAATAGCGCTCAGCAGCGATGAGACGGACAGGATGAGACAGCAAACCTGCGAATGAAGCCATTTGAGCGTCTGGAGCCCGGCCTGCGAGCAGAGAGAGCCCTGAAGCCGGTCAGTGAGTGTGTGTGAGCCGCGGATAGCTGTAATGATGGATCCCGGAGAGCGGCTGCGGCGCTGAGGTGAAGATCTCCGTCTGTTTATGTCCGTTTATGAGCCGGCTTTGAGCTGTAACTGACTCACTCACACACACACACACACACACACACACACACACACACACACACTGAGGCTGTGGTTCTGTCAGCACTGAGTTCATGTTAGTTAGCTGTCAGCTAAGCAGCTGACGTGTATACTGTGCTAACGTTAACGAGGAGCTAGCTGGCGTTAGCCTGCATTATTCACCGTAAACACAGAGAGACACTGCTCGAGTCTTCAGATGGGGACTATAAGCGCTTTCCTGTCGACGTCACTGCGCGGGCTGTAGTGTGTTCCTCAGCTCCAGCGCTCACTTCACTACATATACACCCTCACTAGTGTTCATCAGAGCAGATGCATCACGCTGACTCCAGTGGCGAGCCAGCCAGGAGGATGTCCCACCCGTCAGCGTTCGCGGGCCGTAGGGGCAGCGGAGCCACCGGACCCCCAGAGGACCACCAGACCCCGGCCGGCTCCTCATCCCCGGGGCCACACCACCCGCCGCACAGCCTCAGCATCCAGAGCGCTGGGACGCAAGTCAAGAAGAAGAGCGGCTTCCAGATCACCAGCGTGCTGCCCGCTCAGGTGTCCGCCAGCGCCAACAACAGCATCGCCGACGACACGGAGAGCTACGACGACCTGGACGAGTCACACACTGAGGACCTGTCCTCCTCCGACATCCTGGACGTGTCCGTCTCCAGAGCCACGGACACCGGCGTCCCCGAGCGCAGCTCGTCCGAGGAGACGCTCAACAGTCTGCACGGAGGCGAAACCCCCGGGGTCACGTCGCCTAATGAGCCAGTGATGCACACAGGGTACCTGGTCAACGGGGTCCACCATCACCACCACCACCACAAGACTGTTCAGGGGCGACCCACGGCGCTGTCCTCAACGGTCCCTGCTGTCCTGCAGGCTCCGGCGCAAACTGGACGCTCTGTCCAAACAGCTCCGGTAGAGTCCCCAGCTCCATCAGACTCATCCACAGTCTCTGTAAATCCTCCATCCACCCAAACCGCAGCCACCACCGCCTCCCGCTTCAGGGTGGTGAAGCTGGACTCTAACTCAGAGCCCTTCCGGAAGGGTCGCTGGACCTGCACGGAGTATTATGAAAAAGACGCTCCGCCTGGAGACCCAACATCAGCCGCTCACAGGGCGGTGGAGAGCATCATTCAGTCGGAACACGAGACCACCAGCGGCAGCTCCTCTGGCAGCACTCTGAGCGGCGGCGGGGACGTCCCGCAGGCGTACAGCACGGGCACACTGCAGCCCACCGCCAGCCCTCAGACGGTCCTGTTGGAGAGTTCGGCCGCTCCGCCGAGACCCTACAGCGAGGCACAGAGCAGCTATCCTGCAAACACCCAGAGCGCCGTTCCTCCAGGGGAATACGCAGCGATGGCCGGCGCTCTGCAGATTCCTCCAGCTCAGACTGCGGTGTCGCCCAGAGCTGCTCCGCTGCCCATCGGGATGCCAGGTCTCCCTGCGGTGTCCCCACGGCCCCAGATGGGGATCACGGCGGAGCCGCAGACGGCTTCAGCCCAGCTCTCGTCATCATCATCTTCTTCTTCTGTGGTTTCAAACCTGCAGCCGCTGCTCCACATGATGCCCCGAGCGGCGCTGCCCTCCTCGTATGTGACAGCGGCGCAGCTGGAGGACGCCCAGCGCCTGCTCCTGCAGCACCACACGCTGCTGGCACTGCCTCGGCTGGCGGCTGGAGGGATGGCAGGCCTCGCTGGACACACTGCACCGGATGTAGCGGCTGTGCTCGGACAGGACGGCGGCGCTGGTGCTGATGCTGCGGCGTTTGCTGCCTCTGCTGGTGCGGATGAAGACAGGTAAATCAGCATTAATCTGCTCTGCTCCATCAGCTCTAGAGTTCGGTTATTGTGTGTGTGTGTGTGTGTGTGTGTGTGTGTGTGTGTGTGTGTGTGTGTGTGTGTGTGTGTGTGTGTGTGTGTGTGTGATATTTGCTTTTATTTAAAGTGACAGTTCACACAAAACAGTGTAATCTGAGATTTCTCTTCTGTTGAACACAAAAGAAGATGTTTTGAAGAATGCTGTAGTCCCTGACTTCCACAGTAGGGAAAACAAGCACTATAGCGGTCGATGGTTTCAGGTTTCCAGCATTTCTCCAAATATCTTCAGTGTTTAGCAGAAGAAAGTGATGAAGGTTTGGAACAGGTGAAAGGCGCTGTCTGTGTGAACTGACCCTTCACTGCATCACACATGTGTATTTTAGTAATATTTAAATGAACATGAGGAATAACCACTCGCTGAATTCTAGAAGAGTTAGTGTGACGTCACGGCTGTGCTGATGGTGAACAGGTGAGTTCTGTATCTGTGTGTGAGGGGGAGTCTCCTGAACTTCAGACCTGTTTGAGGAATGAAGCTCATCACTCAGGCCTGTTGCAGGAGGATGATGATGGTGGTGATGATGATGATGGTGATGATGATAATGATCGTGACTTTTGTGACATCAGCAGCACATTCAGCTCTCACTTCCTCTAATGAAAAGATCTCATTCATGCTGAGACACATTTCACTGGCTCAGTCACGCCAGTCAAGATCTGGAAACGTGTGTGTGTGTGTGTGTGTGTGTGTGTGTGTGTGTGTGTGTGTGTGTGTGTGTGTGTGTGTGTGTGTGTGCGTCCGTGTCCTCAGATATGAAAAGTTCTTCTGAATCGTCCAGCAGATGTTCATCAGTGTGTGCTGGTGTGTGTGTGAGGGTTGGGTTAGGGGTAGAGTTATGGTTAAGCAGTAGACATCATTAACCTGAGAGAAAAACAACGGAAGTCTAATCTAATGTCCTCACTAAGATAGTAAAACAGACCTGTGTGTGTGTGTGTGTGTGTGTGTGTGTGTGTGAGTGGTGTGTGTGTGTGTGTGTGTGTGTGTGGTGTGAGTAGTGTGTGTGTGTGGTGTGTGTGTGTGTGTGTGTGTGTTTGTCCCTGCAGCTGCATGTTGCTGCAGCGGTTTCATCCAGAGTTCTGTCCTTGAATGAGTTCCTCTGTTCTTCTTCTTCAGGCTGTTCTGGTTGTGGTCAGTGTCGGGTCAGTCTAGTGCCTCTAAATATAGATGCTCATCTTCAGAGAGCCGTCTGTCTGTCTGACTGTCTGTCTGTCTCTGCCTGAATCTCTGTCTGTCTGTCCATCTCTGTGTCCTCTGGATCTCTCCTGTCTCGTCATCTCTCCACCTGTCTGTCCTCCTCCTGAGTTCAGTGTAGTCAGTAGCTCTGGTGTATCTGTGGAATGTGTGTGTGTGTGTGTGTTGTGGGTCGCTGTCTGGTTGTCATGGTGACGTGTCTGCAGTTTAGCCGTGACTCAGCAGTGGATGCGAGAGCTGCACAGGTTGTGCTGCTGTTACGCTGACTGTTTCCAGCTGGTGTGTGTGTGTGTGTGTGTGTGTGTGTGTGTGTGTGTGTGTGTGTGTGTGTGTGTGAGATCAGCTGAATCACTGCAGTGCTGACCGATGGGATACGGCAGATTCACAGCAGCAGCACACAGGTGTAAATGTACTCCACAGCACCACTTCCGCCTGCTTGAACACTCTGCTCTGTGATTGGCTCCCTGGTTCAGTGTTCTGTGTGTGGAGTAGCGTCTTCAGTGTGTGTCCATGTGCTTCTGAACGCTCCTCATCCTATATGCGGCTCGGGTCCTTTGGATAATTTGGCTTGACTTTCACAGTACACATGATTTAAACACAGTTGTAATAGATGATTAAGTGGTGTGTGTGTGTGTGTGTGTGTGTGTGTGTGTGTGTGTGTGTGTGTGTGTGTGTGTGTGTGTGTGTGTGTGTGAGTGAGTGAGTGAGTGAGTGAGTGAGTCAGTGAGTCAGTGAGTCAGTGAGTGAGTGAGTCAGTGAGTGAGTGAGTGAGCGAGCGAGCTATTGGTGATAATATGCTTACACACTATCCAGACAGATAAAGTGCAGTATAGACATCTGAATGATGCAGTCACTCACTCTCCTTCAGCTTAGTCTCTTTATTCATCAGGGGTCGCCACAGCGGAATGAACTGACAACTTTTACAGCATATTTTTTTTGCAGTGGATGCCCTTCCAGCTGCAACCCAGTACTGAGAAACACCCATACACACTTATTAACACACACACTCATACACTACGGCCAGTGTAGTTGGTCAGTTCCTCTATAGCGCATGTGTTTGGACTGAAACCGGAGCACCCGGAGGAAACCCACACCAACACGAGGAGAACATGCAAACTCCACACAAACACACACTGACCCAGCTGAGACTCAAATCAGAGACCTTCTTGCTGTGAGGCCACCGTGCCGCCATAATGCATTTATTTTAGCCAAAAGTAAAGGTGGTATGCTGGACACTCTGAGCTGATGAGCTTGAATGTACAGCGCTGTCAGATAACTGAATAATTAGACACACACCAGACACTCGTGTACATGTAAAGCACAGAGTAAGTGTATGAGTGTGTGTGTGTTTGCATGCTATCACACCGTACTACCCTGTATAGTGTGTGTACTGAGTGCAACAGAGAAGTGCAAGTGCATATCCCACAAAACAGTGTGTGTGTGTGTGTGTGTGTGTGTGTCTGGGTGTGTGTGTGTGTGTGTGTGTGTGTGAGTGAATGCAGTGGAAAAACCCAGTGGTGGTCATGTGACCTATGTGTGCTCTGTGGTCATGTGACATACTTCCTGTCAGTGTCATGCCTCAAGTGTTTCTGTGTTTTATAGTAAGATGAGCTGGTGGTAGAATTTACACCCAAACATGCTGTGATTCTGAGTCTGCTCCTCTACTTAATGCACATTCTGGCCTTTCCTCTTAAACACATTCATGTTCATTAGTGCTGCACAATATATCATTGAATTATCTTTATAGTCTGTATATGTAGCATATGCATCGCAGACACGCGAGATCAATTATATTCCATTTATGTGTTGCTTGTTTATTAAAATAAGACCAATCAGATGAGGCCATGCTATATTTAGCCCCACCTCCACAGTAGTTGCTGTTCTGCTATTGGCTGGAGTGAATTAACCCAGAGCTGAACATAAACACTAATGGGCGGAGTCGAGATGAGAGAGGAGGATGACTACAGCCAATCAGAGTCCGCATATCTGCATATCAGGGGTTCATTCTTGGTACCTCGCTTAAATGATCTAAGAGGATTCGGCAGATCCTGGATCTGTTCATCTTGATAACTGATCTGAGCTAATCTGGTTCTTCAAACAAGTCTGTGAGTCAGATTAAATGTGTGTTTAGCTGATCTGAGATCTGTGTGTGTTGTGAAGGACAGATCTATCCATCCTCCAAATCATGATCAGCAATGCAGCGATTGGCTGACGGCACAGCAGCGTGATGACATCATCTGATTAATATTCAATTATTCACATGAGAGGTGACGCGGTGGCGCAGTGGTTAGCACGTTTGCCTCACAGCAAGAAGGTCTCTGGTTTGAGTCTCGGCTGGGTCAGTTGGTGTTTCTGTGTGGAGTTTGCATGTTCTCCCCGTGTTGGTGTGGGTTTCCTCCGGGTGCTCCGGTTTCCCCCACAGTCCAAACACATGCGCTATAGGGGAACTGATCAACTACACTGGCTGTAGTGCATGGGTGTTTCCCAGTACTGGGTTGCAGCTGGAAGGCCATCCACTGTGTAAAACATATGCTGGAATAGTTGGTGGTTCATTCCACTGTGGAGACCCCAGATTAATAAAGGGACTAAGCTGAAAAGAAAATGCATGCATGAATGAATTAATGTGAGCAAAATTACATAAAATTCCCAGTAACCGGTGCGTTAAATATGATGCGCAATACCTCTCCACCTTTGTTGTGAGCTTTCACGTGTCAAGAGTATTTAGCAGTTTATTTAGTTTTACATTTAGAGCAGATTTTCTTTATTATAGTCGCCTATTCAAGTGTCCTGGTACACGTTTGTATCTAAAAGTCCATATTAATAAATGTTCTCTTTAAACCCCTTGGGGAGAACAGATCACCCCGTGACTGTTTCTTTACTTTCATTTTGGAGTGCAAATTGCATACGTTTTATATTTATATAAAATGCATGAATATATATATAAAACACACAGCATATATATATATATTCATACATTTTCTTGTCGGCTTAGTCCCTTTATTAATCCGGGGTTGCCACAGCGGAATGAACTGCCAACTTATCCAGCACGTTCTTTACGCAGTGGATGCCCTTCCAGCCGCAACTTATCCCTGGGAAATATATATATAATTTTTTTTTTACTATTTTACAATTTTCCCAAGTATATGTCACTGCTACTGTAAGAAGATATTCAGCATTCAGTACATATTTTCAGTGTTATCTTTGCTTGAACTGACCTGGGGCCTGTTTCAGAAAGGAGGTTAACTGAAAACTCAGAGTATTTTAACCCTGAAATGAGAGAAACTCTGGGTTTTCCGTTTCAAAACGGCAGGTTTGTTAAACTGGAGAAAGCAGGGTAAGTCAAGCCTGTTTCTGAAAGAGAGTTAACTTTAACTCAGAGTCAGTTACTGTGGTCACTTACTCTGTGAATCTAACCTGGTCAGAAGCAGGTTTTATTCTCTAAACTCAGAGTTTCTGTCGGTCTCCTCCCCTTTTTTAAAGATGAAGCGGTATTTCTCGTCTTAGCCTTACGTTTCCACACACCTATTTTAATGCTTATTTTGGATACGTGCATAAAAACGATTGATGGAAACGTCATGATGCACATAACTTTTTAAAATATGCATAAAAACGCGCATAACTGAGTAGGATAAACTTTTATTCGACAGAACATGTGCACATAAACTACGATGGAAACACTTTTACTGAACAAATTACAGTATGTACATTAAAAAAGGTCATGATCATATGATAATGAATGTGTGTAAATGGACAAACCAGCAGGCTGAGCACACTGTAAGACGTCTTAAATATTGTTTTAGTCATTCTAAAATGCCTGAACTGTTTCAGTATTAGTGTATATTAATTACCTCCGAACGTCTGGTGCGTGAGTCTCCGCGTCTCTTCAGACGCCCCCACGTGTTCATTGTGTTTCAGCATTGTCTTCTGACATCGAGGCGCAAGTACATTAATTAGGCTAAATAAAGAATTAATTGACGCAGCTTCTTCTACCACAGTAAATTCTGTTTTTACTGTTGATATTTGGTGCCAGTTTAATCAGAAAGTGACAATTTTTTTTCTCTTTGACTCGTTGGATGGAATTTTATTCGCATCTTTTATGCAATATTCCAGTTTTGCACATACATTTATGTAATATATTTGGATGGAAACATAGCTATTGCCTACATTTTAGTCACACAGGGAAGAACTGTACTAGAATGGCTTATCCTTTTTTAATAAATAATTAAATTAAATTCACCTTCGACATGCATGTAACTAGATTAATGGGATTATTATTCTTTCTAAAAATTATGTTTAGTACTGCTTACCTTCTAAATGTTGTATTAACCTCTATCACTTGATCAATAAAAAAGGCAGACACACAAGTGCACTGTTAAATCATTTAAAACTAATAAATGTATAAAAAAAAAGTTTAGAAAAAAATATAAACGTCACAAATTACATTACTTATTTTATTATACTTAAATATTTGAATACTTAAAAAGTGAAATTAGGCATTAACTTGAGCAGCTGTTTTCCCACGCTAACTGTCTCTTCTTCACTGATGGTTGCTTTTTTTCAAATATATACGCTCATATTTGCTATAACTTTGCATGAGAACATCAAGTTCAGCTGGAGAAAGAAATGGTGATTTTTTTTTTAAGATATTGCCATAGTCACTCGTAATGTCTGCGCTCCATTGATAATGCCTTTTTAAAGTCACGGTGCGCGCGCTTAACTCTGAGTTGCTCTACTCGAAGTTGATTGACCCAACTCAGATCAGCTGTTCTGAAACAGAAAACTCAGAGTTTTTAATCTCTCGGTAAATCAACTCAGAGTTCAAGTTTAAACTCTGAGTTGTTTGAACCTCCTTACTGAAACAGGCCCCTGATCTAATCCTGTTTACATGAGCTGCTGCTCCTGAGCAGGTTTGAGCTCCACAACTGTTGCTATGACAACAACTCTCAGATGAGTTTTGAAAAACGAAACGATCCTGGATCAGTCAAATCATCCATAACCAAATCCAGCTCACCGAGTAATCCACGTATGAAGAGCAGAGCCCAGGTTTACACTCACTCAGAGTGAATAAAGACTGAATGTTTCCACAGGGGTTCAGTCTGAATCAGAGCTGAAGAATCTCTCAGTGCTTTATTTTAATCTCAGCACATCAACAACCGATTCATAAACAGAGCTAATAACAGCAGCATTTCTACAGGGGAATGCATAAGCAATATTAATATGGCAATAATCAACAATATTACTGCCTATTTAGTTTTTTAGTAACTTTGCTTTGTGTTTATTCCTTTAGCAGAGAGACGGGTCTGTAGAAGAACAGCGGCGTTCTGTTGTAAATCACATTACAGCAGTAAATGAGCAGTTTGATGTGGACTATTATGGGTGAAGTGGAGAAACATTTACAGTAGTGCAGTGAATGTGTGTTTCTGCTGTTGTGTGTGTGTGTGTGTGTGTGTGTGTGTGTGTGTGTGTGTTTCTGCTGTTGTGTGTGTGTGTGTGTGTGGGGGGGGGGGGGGGCTGCTGTAATATGTATTTTTTTAAAAGAGTTTTATATTTTGTTATTGTTTATTTGGTCACACTTTACAAGTTCATTAGTTAATGTTAATTAATGTATTTACTAACATGAACAAACAATGAACAATACATTTACTACAGTATTTATTCATGTTAGTTAATGAAAATACAGCAGTTCATTGTTAGTTCATGTTAACTCATGGTGCATTAACTATTGTTAACAAGCACAGACTTGGATGTTTAATAATGCATTAATAAATGTTCAATTATGATTAATAAATGCTGTACATGTTTTGTTCATGATTAGTTCATGTTAGTAAATGCATTAACTAATGAATGTTATTGTAAAGTGTTGCAGTTTATTTTATATCAATAAACAATCCTCTATTAATCTTACATTAGATTAAATCAATCTATTATTAATATCAGAGAGAAACTGTGCTTTTCCATGTGGTCAATATTCACTGATTGAATTCACAGAAAAGGTTTATACTGAGATCTACACTCACCGGCCACTTTATTAGGTACACCTCACTAGTACCAGGTTGGACTCCTTTCGCCTTCAGATCTGCCTTAATCCTTCATGTCAGAGATTCAACAAGTTACTGAAAAATATTCCTCAGAGATTTTGCTCCATATTGTCATGATAGCATCACACAGCTGCTGCAGATTTGTCGGCTGCACATCCATGATGCCAATCTCCCGTTCCACCACATCCCAAAGCTGCTCTATTGGATTGAGCTCTGGTGACTGTGGAGGCCATTTGAGTACAGTGAACTCATCGTCATGTTCAAGACACCAGTCTGAGATGATTGTCTTCTGCTGCTGTAGCCCATCCGCCTCAAGGTTGGACGTGTTGTGTGTTCAGAGATGCTCTTCTGCAGAGCTCGGTTGTATCGAGTGCTTATTTGAGTTACTGTTGCCTTTCTATCAGCTGGAACCAGTCTGGCCATTCTCCTCTGACCTCTGGCCTCATCAACAAGGCATTTGCGCCCACAGAACTGCCGCTCACTGGATATTTCCTCTTTGTTGGAGCATTCTCTGTAAACCCTAGAGATGGTTGTGCGTGAAAATCCCAGTAGATCAGCAGTTTCTGAAATACTCAGAGCAGCCCGTCTGGCAGCAACAACCATGCCACGTTCAGAGTCTCTTAAATCCCTTTTCTTCCCCATTCTGATGCTCACTCTGACCTGCAGCAGATCGTCTTGATCATGTCTACATGCTGAAAAGCAGTGAGCTGCTGACATGTGATTGGCTGATTATACACTTGTGTTATTGAGCAGTTGGACAGGTGTACCTAATAAAGTGGCCAGTGAGTGTATATTATTAGGATGTGTGTGTCAGTGTTCTGAGCTGCAGTGCTTTGTGTGCCCTGCAGGTGTCAGTGTGTGTGTGTGTGTGTGTGTCGTGATTTACTGCAGGATGGAGAAACTCTTCATCTCCTCCACACAGACCACACTCATTCTGCTTTTATAATCACTTTTCTCTTTTTACCACACTTTCTGCTGTTTGTGTGTGTGTGTGTGTGTGTGTGTGTGTGTGTGTGTGTGTGTGTTCTTCAGATTTGTATATAGGGCCGAGGGCACATAACTACTGTTGCTAAGGTGTGCTGGTCTTGTAAGAGAGTGCTCTGATTGGCTGGAGTTCTCGTGTCTGTTATGTAAGAGGGAGCAAGTCATGCAGCACATCCTTAACTCTCACACACACACGCACGCACACACACACACACACACACACACACACACACACACACACACACACAGGGACTGATCAGAGCAGACAGGCCATCAGCACTGACATGAACACAAACACACACTGATATTCCAGGTGTCAGATCATGTGCTGCTCAATCACTCAGTCAGATCACACACACACACACACATACACACACACACACCCAGAGTAAAGCCGCAGCGCTGCATTAGGCTGATTGTGCTGAGAGACTGAACACACACTCTCCTGTCTCATTACTGTAATGAAGCGTTAAATCATCACTCACACAACAGCAGAGGAGAGTGTTTACGTGTGTGTGTGTGTGTGTGTGATAGAAATTGTGATATGACTGAGAAACATACACACACACACACACACACTCACTTCCTCACACATACACTCCCTCGCAAACACACACACTCACTCGCAAACAAAAACACACACTCACTCGCTCATTTACACTTCCACTCACTCTCTCTCACACACACACACACACACTTATTTGATTGTTTTCCCGGTGATTATAGAAGCATGGTGTGTGTGTGTGTGTGTGCACACGTGTGTGATTGTCCAGTCACCCGTGTGGTGTGTTTCTGTGTGTGTTCTGCAGATTCTCTCCTCTGTTAACATGTTCTGTTTTCCTCAGTCTTTGTGTGTGTGTGTGTGTGTGTGTGTGTGTTTGTTTGTGTGTTGCTTGAGCTCATGCTGTGTTTGCTCTGAAACGTACACACACACACACCACACACTCTGACATGTTCATGGACATATGGTGTGTGTGTGTGTGTGTGTCTGAAGCGCAGCTCCTGATTGGCTGTGTCCTCTAATCTGCACTGGCGGTTTATGTAACGGCAGCTGGTCATGTGACCGCAGTGATGCGTGTTTGTGTGTGTGTGTGTGTCGGGGCCTGGTTCTGATTTTGTTGTGAGGGTCCAGCTGGAGTTTGGTGCTTGTGTGTGTGTGTGTGTGTGTGTATCACCTCGTTTGCGGTGTGTTTAATCGAGGGCTCCATGAGAGAGACGAGAAGATGCTGTTCTGGGAACTGGAGGAGTTCTGCAGGTAAACACCAGCGCTGATGATGATGACGATGACCGTCTGTGTGTGTGTGTGTGTGTGTGTGTGTGTGTGTGTGTGTGTGTGTGTGGAGATCTGGCTCAGACAGTAGTGCTGTGTGATATTGAGTATTGTGATTATGACATGCTCTGATTCAGATTAATGTAAACCTGATATGCAGATATGCGGACTCTGATTGGCTGTAGTCATTCTCCTCTGTCGTCTCGACTCCGCCCATTAGTGTTTATGTTCAGCTCTGGGTTAATTCACTCCAGCCAATAGCAGAACAGCAACTACTGTGGAGGCGGGGCTAAATATAGCATGGCTAAATCTGATTGGTCACATTTTAATAAACAAGCAACACATAAATTAATATAATTGATCTCGCGTGTCTGCGACGGATATACTACATATACTGTTGACACGATTACGATCATTCAGTGATATACAGCAGCACTAATGAACGTGATGAGAGACTGTCAACAGAGCAGCAGTCAGAGACTCGGTTCAGTATAAGGGGAAGTTCAGCAGATTTGACTATTAATATCTTCATCTCGTATCTTTACAAATTTGCCAGCATTTCTTTCCTTCAATTTAAGCTATTAGAAATCAATTTAAGGTAGGGAAAAGTCTATGGTTCAATATTATATTGTGTTATTATTTAGTGGTGTCTCATAATGCAGCGTCTAGTTCTCATCAGCCGGATGATCTCAGTCTGAATGCAGACAGCACCGTGAATAACAGCATCACGATGTCTACATGTGTGCACTTTAGTCAGCATGTTGAACCTGAATATGTCCTTTCTAAAAGTGCATTTTTAAATGATTATTATTATGAAGATATTGTTATATAACAGATGAACAACGGTGGTGTGCTACATGTGTTCAGCCGTCATGAGCAGAGAAAATATTCAGTTTTTTTGATGACGGGAAACGCCACCACACTCCAACATGGAGAAAACACTGTTTAGGTTATTTCTGCTGCTGTTGAAACACTGCCCTGGTCTGTTCTGACTCGTAATTCATCAGTCAGGAGGTTAATATGTTATTTCTCTTTGTTTTATTGTAAATTCTGTGTTTAGTTGAGAGTCAGCGCTTTGCTCATTGTTGGGTGTTGCTATAAGAGATACAGCTGCAGCCGAACGTTTGCAAGAATTATGTATATTTTTATTAAATTACACATTTAATGTTAGGGTTATTAATGGCTACCTCTACACAAACCATCTCATTAATATAAAACTGTCAGCATTATTTATTAAATAAGTGTTAAGTATTTTATTAAGGCCGACTCTAACTCTAACCTCACAGTAATGTGCAATAATCATAATACAGAGCATTATTCTTTATTAAAGGGATGCTCCACAATGTTTCTTCAAGGTTTGATTGTGTTTATGGGGTGCTAAACAATGTGTGTTCGTGATTCATTTGTATTAAATCACGTTGTTTGTTCACATATTTTCCCTTCATTTAATACAGCTACGGAGTGTACATGGGAGTGACCATCATATATCCACGACTGTTCTTTTGTCGTAGACTGAATCCAGCACTTAACTGAGCAGTTGTGGAAGCTGTCCTATGTAAAATGTTTTGCACAGAGAGCTGTATCTCTTTTATAATATTCTGGAACATAATTAAATTAAACTGTGAGCACTTCTCTCTTTGGAAGGCCAAACAGAGTCAGATCCATGGAAATAGCAGCGTTTGGACGGCACTTTCCTTCCTCTACTAATGCGTCTTTGGCCACGCCCCTTTGCTGCTCGAGGTGTGTGCGCAGTTAATACGTGTAACCTGGACCGTTTGTGATCTCATTAGCCCGGATGTATTTATATGTAGTCCACAAATTTGTTCGCTGTAGGCTTTGCAAAGCTAAAGCCAATGCCTCCCTTTGCATTGGAGTTTAAGCATCTTACACTTGTTTGATGTTGTTTATGTCCACACAGCAACATTACACATTAACTACAGTTTAAAATATGATATCATAGTGGACCACCTCATTAAATCATCATTTTATTGTGTTTTATTAATGTCTACCTTAAACCCAAATCCTCACACTGATGTAAGAACAGTAATTATACAGAGTATTATTTATTAAATTATCCAATCATTGTATTTTATTAACGTCTACCCTTAAACTGAACCCACAGTAATGTATAAATATGAATTATTATTGAAATGATCCGCAGCTGTATCCCTTCTAGACTGTGCTCTCATCGTTTATCTGTTTATTGTAGTCAGCGCCCCCTGCTGTCGGCTGAGCTCGTATGTGGGCGTGGTTGTGCATATATTAGTCGAATGACTCGCCTGTCAACCAATAGCGTGTCGCCGTGCGCTGAGCTCTGGTTGTCTGCGCTGCTCCGCTCGGAGGCTTTGTGTCGAGCAGGTGTTCAAGCGGATAACACACACACACACACACGCACGCACACTCGAGCGAGAATGTGAGCTCGACGCGATGGACTGTCCGTGTTTCGGTCTCCCGATGGATGTCGGTGTTTTCCGGAGTTTCTCCATCTCGGTTCTGTCGTCGGTTCTGGAGAGCTCGAGTCCGCTCAGCCCGCAGAGCAGGTGAATGTGGAGCACCGGGGGGATCATCATCATCATCATCATCATCATCATGTGCAGCCCTGTCCTCTGCCTGCGTTTATTCTCTGCTGTCTGATCTGATATCATGCACTGAATGAACGATTGATGTGTGTGTGTGTGTGTGTGTGTGTTTATTTCTTTATGCCAGAATGCAGTGTGTGTGGTGTTTTGTGTAGCTAGTAACTGTGTATGTGTGTGTTGATGAGTGTTTGTTTGCAGTGGTTGTGTGTGTGTTTGTGATGTCTGTGTGTATTTGAACATGAGTGTGTCTATATGCTGTGTGTGTGTGTTTGCATATGAGAGTGTGTATGCAGTGTGTGTATTTGAGTGTTTGTGTGCAGCGAGTGTTGTGGTGTCTGTCTATATATAGATAGATATTATATTAGATGCAGATATTAATATGAATAATGATGATGTGCAGAGGAACAGCCCTGTCCTCCTCCTCCTCCTCCTGTCTGATCTGATGCAGTGAATGTGTGTGTGTGTGTGTGTGTGTGTTCTTCTGTATTTCCCACAGTTCCTCAGGAGCCAGTGTTGTGGCCATAGACAACAAGATCGAGCAAGCCATGGTGAGTCTCATCACTGTGTTTTGTCTTTATTATATGATATCTGTATCCTGTACAGTAATTAATGGGGTGATTTGTGGATTAGTGGGGTCTCTGAGCAATTCCAGCCTAATACACAATTCTAACATGAACCCTTTGTGTTTTTATTTCATTGTTTAGCTGTCTTTGTTTTGCACTAATGTAATAATTACATCAGAATTGTATTGGTTCGCTCCTCACTATTCAAAATCTGATATAATCTGTGATGATGTATAGGTGTAACCACATGTCTTCCTATTGGTTAAATCCACTAGTGGCTCTACTGCACACACCTCTGATGACATTAATAACACACTCAATATTCAACTCAGCTCAAGTTTACTGCTTATATAGTGCTTTTCAGCATAATGATTGATCACAGCAGCCTGACAAAAGATTATTCCTCCATTACAGTCACACATCAGGACAGTGACGGTGTATCGGCTGCACAGTGCACACTTATACACTATATAGTGGCATCTGTTTATTCAGTTATGACATGTAGCATTGACCACTCAAGACATGCATATTTACTAAAAGGAGAAGAAACCCCTATCTGTATGAGTGTTAAGATGATAAAACAGTTTATTAGAATATGTGTATATATATTAAAGGATATATGAGAATGTAGGCAAGTGTTCAGTTTTACAACATTCATCATTGATCAAACTGAAGCAGCCTGCATGAGCTGTTGTTGTTTAATTGTGTATATATTATTTGGACAGTGAATGATTATTAACAAACTATGATTGTAAATGGTATATTGAATATTTCATACAAGTATTAGCATGAATATAGCCAGCGCTGCTGATATGGCGTTGACAGATGAATGAATAAGCCGTGTGTATTAGATGTGAATGATATGAAGCGTCTGCTGTGCTTGATTAACTCTGTTAGTTCTCCTTCATAAATTGTCTGAAATGCACATTAATCTGATTATTATGAGTCAGAGAGCTGCTGGAATGATCTCTCCTGCTCTTGACAGGGTATCCGCGGGGTTTAGAAAGTCTTAAATCTCTAAAGCTAAATTTTAGGCCTTAAAAAGTCCTAAATGTGGTGAAATATTGTGTTGTGTTGGTCTTGAGTCTTTTGTACAGGTCTTCATTTTGCTTTGTTCCTGTAGAGCTATGCAGTCTGGCCATTATTATACAACAATATATGCTCATCCAACCAAATAACTTAACTCACCATAATGTTTTGAGCACTTTCCTTACAGTAACATTTGTCTAAAGTTCTCCATTTATTTCCTGCTGAGGACACTGACCTGACACATACTTTTATTATTACATTATTATTATCGTCTTATTAAATGTAGTAAATTCTAATCATTTTATTGATAGTGCAGGTAAAAATCTTTCCCAACTGGGATATTTGAAAAGAGTCCTCAGCATTTAGTCCTGTATAAGTGTAAATGTTCATTCATGATGGTCTTAGAAAGGTCTTTAATGTAACTTGGTGAACCCTGCAGAACCCTGCTCTTGAGGATATGCAGAACAGCACCGACACTGCACACCTGCTGTATTATTTCCCTGACGTTTCCTATTATATCCATATTCAATTGAGTTATTGTGTGTGTGTGTGTGTGTGTGTGTGTGTGTGTGTGTGTGTGTGTGTGTGTGTGTGTGTGTGTGTGTGTGTGTGAGTTTGAGTGTCTATGCAATGTGACTTGAAGTGTGTATTTGTATATAGTGGTTGTGTATGCAGTGGTTATGAGTGTATGAATCTGTGTGCATGTGTGTGTGTGCGTGGCATGCTGGTGTGTATGCGTGTCTTTGCGTGTGTGCATGTGTATGTGTGTGTACATGTGTATGTGTGTCTATGTATTTGTGTGTGTGTGTGTGTGTGTGTGCGTGTGTGTGTGCGCGCATATGTGCAGGGTGTGTTGATATGTCCATGCATTGTGCGTGTGTGTGTGTGTGTGTGTGTGTGTGTGTGTGTGTGGGTGCTGCTGTTGCTAGGCGAGCGCTGACTCTGATGCTTTGTGTATGAGAGCAGCTCCACCCTCTGGATGAAGAACATTGTGTTCTCTCTGTTCTCATCGGATGATCACACACACACACACACACACACACACACACACACACACACACACAAAATCATCATCATTTACTAATTTCCAAATTGAGTTTTTTTTTTTTTTTTTCCTTTTTTCTGTTGGACCCAAAATGTGAATAATTTGAAGCCGGTAACCATTGACTTCCAGTATATTGCAGTTATCCTACAATGGAAGTCAATGGTTACCGGCTTCCAACATGTTTCAAAATATCCTCTTTAGTGTTGACAGAAACTAACTATGATGTGTGTGTGTGTGTGTGTGTGTGTGTGTGTGTGTGTGTGTGTGTGTGTGTGTGTGTGTGTGGCAGGACCTGGTGAAGAGCCACCTGATGTACGCGGTGCGTGAGGAGGTGGAGGTGCTGAAGGAGCAGATTAAGGAGCTGATGGAGAGGAACAGTCAGCTGGAGCAGGAGAACGCTCTGCTGAAGAACCTGTCCAGCCCCGAGCAGCTGCTGCAGTTCCAGACGCAGACGCAGACACAGAGCGGCTCTCCCACCTCCGGAGCACCGCCCACCCTCCCCACGGCCCCGGGCCCCGGACCCACCGCCTGACCTGTGATCCGCACACCGCACTGCTCCACGCTGCTTCTGTAACGCATCAGACAATCAGCACTGACCCACCCGGAGGTGATTCCTCTGTCTGGTCACGTCCCGCATGCTGAGGGACCCGCGTGCCGTCAGTCTGAGCCGGTGCCACATGTGTTTATTAGTGCTGTCAAACCAATAATCACATCCAGAATAAGAGTTGATATTCACCTAATATAGTCATACAGTGCAGACGCGGTGTGTTCCTGTCTGTATGAATGTGTGCATGACTGTGCTAATATATATATACAAGACAAATTATATATAGGGGCTGCACGGTGGCGCAGTGGGTAGCAAAGCAAGAAGGTCGCTGGTTTGAGTCTCGGCTTGGTCAGTTGGTGTTTCTGTGTGGAGTTTGCATGTTCTCCCAGTGTTGGCGTGGGTTTCCTCCGGGTGCTCCGGTTTCCCCCACAGTCCAAACACATGCGCTATAGGGGAACTGATCAACTACACTGACCGTAGTGTATGAGTGTGTGTGTGAATGAGTGTGCATGGGTGTTTCCCAGTACAGGGTTGCAGCTGAAAGGGCATCCGCTGCGTAAAACATATGCTGGAATAGTTGGTGGTTCATTCCACTGTGGCGACCCCTGATGAATAAAGGGACTAAGCCGAAAAGAAAATGAATGAAACTATATATAAATATATATGTAAATATATTCCTTATAGACATTTATGCACATTCTTTCATTTCAGCTGAGTCCCTTTATTAATCAGGGGTCACCACAGTGGAATGAACCACCAACTATTCCAGCATATGTTTTACGCAGCGGATGCCCTTCCAGCTGCAACCCAACCCTGGGAAACATTTATGCACAGAGAGTGTGTGTATTTATATATATATATATACACATAAATATAGGCATTATAGAAATACAAACGTTTATCCTGGATGTGATGAACTGTTCGACAGCTCTAGTTTTTATTAGTGCTGACGAACAATCGCGATGAATCACATCCAGAATAAAAGTATCTATTGTATACTCCCTATATATATAATATAGTGTTTTCTGTACAGTGTGTGTGTGTAATTCTACATATATAGATAAATAATCACAGTGCACATGTGTATATTATGTAAATACAGGCTTTAATCTGGATGTGGTTAATGGTCTGACAGCGCTGTATCTGTTATGTTTTGTTACTGGTTTTATTGGTTTGGCTTTTATTTTCACTGTTGGTTTTCCTCTTGCTGTATTTGTAAATATGAATGTGTGTTTTTCAGAAACTGTCCACATTGCACAAGTGTCTCTTTAAAGCAAAGCTGAATAATCTGCAGCGTGTTCAATAAATAATCTGAACAGGTTTCTTTAGCTGGCCCTGTCAGCGGAGCATTCAGCGTGCTTTAAGGAGAAGCTTGACTTGTTTTTCTGAAGAGGAGACGCGTGTGAGTAAGAGCGAGCGATGACGAGAGCTGTCAGGACTCTGGGACTCATTTGTGTAAAGACATGCGCTGGAGCTCAACACACACACACACACACACACACACACACACGTGATGAAGGAGTTCTGCTCAGATTAAGTTATTTGCCTTACAGTCCATCGCTCTGGTCACATGTCAGTCCGCCGATGATCGTGACCTTTGACCTCACAGTATGTGCATGTTTCCTTTAAACATGTGACGTTGTACAGTTGCACTCAACAGCTGCACAGTGACTTTAATAAATGAGCAGGAAATGAGCACCGGTGTCCTGCTGCCGTTCTTCACTGCCTCTGGGTTACTTAGAGGAGTTACGCCTGATTCACACGGGGCTTCAGCGTCAGCGCTTGATGGAGGCCGTGTCTGCAGGTGAGGCTGACGCGATCATCATAGCAGCATCAGCCAATGAAACAAGTCCTTAATCAGCTACTGTGTGAGCTGGGGAATTTGCATGAAGTGATCTGATTGGCTGACGCTTCACAGAGTTCAGTTCAGCAATGCTTGACATCACACACTCATAGTGAATGGGAACAGTTGACTCTGACGCCCCATGTGAACGCAGCATTAACGGTCTCCTGTAGCGCTCTGATATGGGCTTTCTGTACAAGATGTTTGACTTGATCATTACTCAACTAAGTAAATGTTTATATCAGGTTTAAATGTTCTGAATGTGAATGTTATCACTGTATTAGAGACACCAGAATACAGATATCCTTACTTTAGATCTCTTGATTTTTAGATGCGGGTGATATGGTGGCTCAGTGGTCAGCACTGTTGCCTCACAGCAAGAAGGTGGAGTTTGCATGTTCTCCCCGTGTTGGTGTGGGTTCCCTCGGGTGCTCCGGTTTCCCCCACAGTCCAAACACATGCGCTATAGGGGAACTGATCAACTATACTGGCCGTAGTGTATGAGTGTGTATGGATGTTTCCCAGTACTGGGTTGCAGCTTGAAAGGCATCCGCTGTGTTAAACATATGCTGGAATAGTTGGCGGTTCATTCCGCTGTGGCGACCCCTGATGGATAAAGGGACTCAGCTGAAGGAAAATGAGTGAATGAAGATATTTAGACTGGAAACGAGACAAACTCTGAGTAGGAAAGTGTGAAACGGAGCAGCATCTGTTTGTGAGTGTGCTCATTTATTGAACAGATCCTCCAAACACACACTCTGACTGAACACTGAATCTGAACGCTGATCTGTCTAACTGTAATGTGCATGCTTTAAATGTGGGTAAGGCTGTGGTGTGCTCGTGTTTTACCTGCTGGTGTGCATTAGATCAGAGGTAAGGTAAGGCTGTAGTGTGTTTATCGCTCCTCCAGACGCCGCAGATCCTCCAGCTGCTTCTGCATGTGTGTGACGTCGCTGCGCAGACGCCGCTGGCTGGACTGAGTCTTCTTCAGCTGACAGCGCAGACGCTTCTGGATGGCTTCACACCGGCGCCTCTGGATCTGAGAGATGAGCAAAACTGCTCTGAGAACAGCTCAACATCAACCACTTACAGGTGCTGTGAGTTTCTGACCGTGATCAACAGTATAAATGACATTTAAAGCTCTTCTCTTATATCGTCTCGTATCGCCGTTGATATGTCTGAAACTTAAAGTCACCCCCTCAGCTGTCAGAACACAGTAAACACAGTGTATTTCTGCACACACACACACACACACTATAATCTGCTGTTTTACTCCACTGAACACACTCCATATAAGCACAGGTCCATCTGAAGGGTTAATGCTGTATGAATAAATGAAAGTGTACATCAATCTCTCTCCTCAGCTGTGTGTGTGTGTGTGTGTGTGTGTGTGTTTGAGCGTGTACCTCGATCTCTCTCCTCAGCTGTGTGTGTGTGTGTTTGAGTGTGTACCTCGATCTCTCTCCTCAGCTGTGTGTGTGTTTGAGCGTGTACCTCGATCTCTCTCCTCAGCTGTGTGTGTGTGTGTGTGTACCTCGATCTCTCTCCTCAGCTGTGTGTGTGTGTGTGTGTGTGTTTGAGCGTGTACCTCGATCTCTCTCCTCAGCTGTGTGTGTGTGTGTGTACCTCGATCTCTCTCCTCAGCTGTGTGTGTGTGTGTGTGTGTGTGTGTGTACCTCGATCTCTCTCCTCAGCTGTGTGTGTGTGTGTTTCTCGTTGTCCAGATGAGCTCTGCTGTCCTTCATGGTCTGTCTGGCTTCATTAATCCTCGTCTTCAGAAACTCGATGTCCTCCTGAAGATGGAAACGGGTGTGTGTGAGTGGTCATTAAACATGCGCTGATATTCAGTAACTCACGATATGGTGATGGTGGTCCTGCACCAGGGGCGCCTCCACGGCCACCCCTCAGTAAACTCTGGCCACCCCTGTGGCCACCCCAATATAATTTTGCGGTTGACATTATTGATTTAAATGAACTTATAAAGTCTCAATATTTAAATAAATAAATAAATAAAATGCAGTCACTAATTTATTGTTGGTGTTACTGACGTAGCTCTCCCCCTCTGGTTCAATGCTGGTGAAAGCAAACTGACGCATCACGCACTCCTGTGTGAATCCCGGTTGGTTGTTTGCATGCACGCCGACATAATAGGCACCGCTCATGCGCCGTAAAACGGAGTAACAGTCTTTTGTGCAGAGGTGTCGGCACGCAGCGAGTTTTGAAAGTCGACTAAAGTTTATATAATATGATGATGATGATGATGATGATGTTACTTTCACTAAGCATGCCTTTAAAGCAGAAATGAGGGATAATGAGTCAGGGAGGTAAGACTTCATAACATGATTTCTCAGCCATGATCTGGTCTAAGACCACAGATAATTCTATAATACATTTTTAATATTCTTTAGAATTGTCATAATTAATTTTCATGCAAAAGTTTTCTTAAGTGATGTTGGCATATCACTCCAGTTGTTGTTTTCCAGTAATGTTTAGGACTGATTTCTGTTATTTATTTAGAATAATAATTGTATATTAATATTAATTGTATTTATTTAGAATACATATAAATAATTTGTTATATTTATTGAATAACAAATCTAACAATTCAAGGGAGGTGGGGTGTATAGGGTGGTTTGCCAGGGTGTCATTTAAACTAAACCGCCACTACCCTCCCTGATCGTCCTTGACAGCACGCACACACCTTCAATAGACAGCAATGGCTATTTAATATTTACCTTAAGCTACAGTATATCAATAGAAGAAGCTGCATTAATAAAATGGTTCAAAAAGCAATATGGATAAATAATATTATTAGGTATAGTGAGTGTGTATAGTAATGCCTTTTGTTCAGTTTGTTCATTTGTTTGGGTTATTAATAAACTCATTATTCTTTCATTCATTTTCTTTTCGGCTTAGTCCCTTTATTAATCCAGGGTCGCCACAGCAGAATGAACCGCCAACTTATCTAGCACATTTTTACACAGCGGATGCCCTTCCAGCAGCAACCCATCACTGGGAATAATAAACTCATTAATCTTCATTAATTTTAGACATGGCATATCTCGTATGATGTACAATAAAGGCACGTAAAAAAAGAAGTTATTTATACAGTATATGAAAAGTGTTCTTAAACTAAACATAGATTTTTATTTGGTTTGACCATGTACTTTCTGAATTATTTCAAAGAATAAATTGCAATATTTCAAGTAGAATTAATTAAATGAATAAAAACTGCATTATTGCATTTACCAGAAACAAAAATATAACATTACACTGAATTCATTATTTTTTTTGTTTGCCACCCCAAGATTTGGTGCGCCTCTTCTGGCCACCCCTAAGAAAATTTTCTGGACGCGCCACTGTCCTGCACAGGACTGACATCAAAACACAGTCAGCAATTGTTTATTACTCGCGCTTTTACAGTGGTTTTGAAGAATATGCAGATAATTGTATTAGTGATGTTCAACACAGCACCTCATAGATCAGCGGTGTCTGAAACAGGGCTTTTCATGTATTAATCTGGCCAACCACATTGAATATTTTTGTTCATTAAAGGGTCAGTTCACCAAGAACTCTAAATGCAGTCACTATTTACTCACTTTCAAGTGCTTATAAACGTTTATGAGTTTCATTTCTCTGTTGGACACAAAAGAAGATATTTTGAAGAATGCTGAAAACCTGTAACCATTGACTTGCATTGCAGGAAAACGCATTGTATGGAAGTCAATAGTTACAGGTTTCCAACATTCTTCAAAATATCTTTCTTTGTGTTCAACAGAAGATAGAAACTCAAGGTTTGAAACAAGAGGGAGTAAATTCATTTCATTTTTGGGTGAACTATACCTTTAATTCAAAAGGGAGTTCAAAAGGGAAAAAGTTTTTGTTTTTTACCAAGACATTTAAAAAATATAGATAATTTAAACCAGTGAACACAATAGCGTGAAACTGTGATATTTTTAACCAAGGTTATCATACCGTCAGTCTTATACCGGCCCATGCCTAGGTGCCACTGCAGTTTGTAAACAGTACAATGCTTTATCGTCATTAATGCTTTATCTACAATAGATCATTTTGCATGTGGAAAAGTCTCTAAAATGCTGACACGTTTGTGCAACAATAGACCATTTTATTTTAATAGTCTCTGAAGCTCTCTAAGATTGTAAAACTGTGTAGAATTCGCACCTCTTATGATAGCCTACTGCACGTTTTCTAACGCTTCAGTTTGAACACACATCTGAATCGGTTCATTTGTGCTGTCAATATGATTTATCAGCTACAACAACCGAGACATTTCAATTGCTTTGGATTGTTGAATGATGAAAAATGAATGATGAAAAGCCCAAAATATCAACAGGAAACACTGAAACACTTTGTGAGCACCTCATATCGCCTAATTTTGCTGGAAAAAAGCTCTTTATTTGTAGCAAATTTCGTTCTGGATAATTTGTGTCTTTATTTTACTGTATTTTAGCTGGTCGGTTATCTACAAAATAAACAAAAACAATGAGTACACTTTAGGTGGAGTGACGTGCAAATAATACAGTTTCAATAACAAGGGAATTATGAGCTGCATTAAAGTAAGCCTATTATAACATTAAATACAGTATTTTCTTTATAATTTGAGTTGTGAATTACAGTATTACAACACTGCTTGGTATCATAATATGAACTAATGGTATTGCGACAACCCTACTGCTGGGGAATGTAATTGTAGGTGCTGTTTGTTCTTATATTAGATTTACTAATGCGCTGAAGTCCAAGAGTGAAGAATGGATGTTATTTATTAGTTGATTGTTGAAGCGTCCTCACAGAAGTGCTCTGCTTGTTAACAGAGGTGTTAAATATTAAAATAAGGTGAACAAATAAGGAACATCCTGGATCTGTTTCTGCACTCTTCTTTATTTTTGTATTATAGAAGTATTGGATCAGGTTTCAGTATCGGCGGACACTCAAAATCGCAAGGGCAAAAACACCTGATTGGGACATCCCTATTAATATAACTATAATACGGCTATTTCTCACTGTAATTGAGAACTTTACAACTTCATTGTAAAGTGTTGGCTCTTGTGCTTTACCCTCATATTAAATACTAAGTGTTTTGTTTTTTGTTATACCTGTTAAAAATGAGCTTTTTGGCAGCTTTTATAGATATATGAAGTGTTGAGGAAAGTTAATTCTGAAAGTAAAGCATTACAGTATTGCGTCACTCCCCAAAATCTAGCTCCATCGCTTAGCATTAACCACAACGCTGCGTACATCATGATAAATACATCTTGTCAGTCACCAGCGATCTAGTCCATGCAGACTACCGAGAACTACAATTCTGCTGGTATATGGACTACAAGCTTCAGTCATGCAACCCACACACACACCTGCTCCAAGTCTCCATTGATTACACTCCCACAGCTGATGCTGCTCATGCACTGATTACACACACATATATATACGGCTCACTTTCACACACTCATTGCTGAGTCCTGTTATAGTGAACTGCATATTACCACGCGGTTTGCTTGCCTTGCCTGCCGTGTTTGAACCTTGCTTTGTTTTGTTTGTTTTACGTTGTCTGCTGCCTGCCATTTGACCATCTGCCTGTTTTTGACCACGACTCTTGCCCGTGTACATCTGTTTGCTCCTGTGTTGACGGTTGCTTACCTGACCATTCCTGCTAATAAACCCTGCATTTGGATCTGCACCGCTGTTGTCAGCGTCACTACACATTACACATTTAATCTCGTCAAGAAGACAGAGGTCTCCCAGCAGAAAGCTGTGTGTGTGTGTGTGTGTGTGTGTGTGTGGAGTGTGTGAGACCTGTGTGTGCAGGCCGGATCTGCTGTCTGCATGCTGCCTCTTCATCTCCTCCAGAGTGTGTGTGAGTCTGCGGATCTCCTGCATCTTCATTTGCAGCTCCTCGCAGACGTGTGCGGGGCTCTGCTGTGGGCTCACGGCGCACCTGAAGGCCTGCAGGCGGCTGCGGTACGAGCTGAACTCCTGCAGCTGTGAGCGCCGCTGCTCCTGCTGATCCTGCATTTGGGCTCTGAGCTGCAGGTTCTGCATGGCTGCGCTCTGAGTCTGCACCTGCAGCTGCATGATGCTGCACTGAAGCGTCTCCGCATCGCAGTGCAGCGCCGTCAGCATCTTCTGCTTCAGTCTGACCTGAGAACAGACGGACTCGCGGCTCCGCTCCATCACCTCCAGAGAGTCCTGCGCAGACATCGGTGAACACTGAAAGGGTTAGGTCACTCAAAGAGCTTCATTCAGTTTATACAGTGATGACTACATATAGATTAGCATGTCTCTTGCTAGGCTGTTGATAGGGGGTTCTGAGTGGTTGCTAAGTAATAAGGTGTTCTCAATGGTTTCTAGGGTGGTCTGAGTGGTTGCTTAGGTGTTGCTAGCCGGTTGCTAGGGCATTTTGAGTGGTCACTAGGCAGTTGCTAAGATGTTCTAAGTGGTTTAGGCAGTTGCTAGGGTTTTCCAGGTAGTTGTTAAGATGTTGCTATGCGGTTGCTAGAGTGTTCTGAGTAGTTGCTATGGTATTTTATGTGGTTGCTGGGGTGTTTTGAGTGTTTGCTAAGATGTTGCTAGAGTGTTCTGGGTGGTAGTTAAGGCATTGCTAAGTGGTTGCTAAGTTGTTCTTGGTTGTTGCTAAGGTGTTGCTAGGTGGTTGATAAAGTGTTGCACGATTGTTGCTAAGGTGTTGGTTGGTGGTTGCTAGAGTGTTCTAAGTGGTTGCTTAGATGTTGATAGGTGTTTGCTAAAATGTTGCTAGGTGGTTGCTAGGCTGTTTTTAGTGGTTACTGCGATGTAGCTAGACGGTTGCTAAGGTTTTGATATGATGTTCTGGGTGGTTGTAAAGGCGTACCAAAGTTGTTGCTAAGGTGTTAATAGGTGGTTGATAGGGTGTTGTTAGGTGGTTGTTGGTGTGTTCTGAGTGGTTGCTAAGATGTTGCTAGGGTGTTCTGTACTGTTGCTAGGTGGTTGCTAAGGCATTGCTAGATGGCTGCTAAGGTGTTGTTAAGCGGTTGGTAAGGTGTTGCTAGGCGGTTGCTAAGATGTTCTGAGTAGTTGCTAGGCAGTTGCTAACATATATTAGCATGGTTCTAGAATGAATTAGCATGCTACTAGCAAAATGACCAAAGTGATATGAAGTGTCCTAGCGACAAACCCCCCCTCCCCCCCTTCTTTTCTTAAGCCGCCATAGTAAAGAACAACATTAGGAACTTTAGGTCTTTGAAACGTCCTCACTGATATAGTGAAACAAATGTTTGTGTGTGTGTGTGATTTTGTATGTGTGTTAATGTGTATGTTGTGTGCGCGTGCACCTGCAGTGTGTGTAGAGCGCGCTGCGCGTCACTGATCTGCTGTGCGCGCGCCTCCCCCTGCTGTAGAAGCTCCTGAAGCGCATCTTTCAGAGGAAAATCCTGCTGACTGAACAAACACAGATCTGTGAGCTCATTATGAGTTCATAATTCATCAATTTACTGTGAATGACGGAGGAATAAATGAGGAACCGCATTCAGAATCTCCGTCTCTCATTAACGGCTGATTCTATCTGTAATACCTCAAATGCGGTTAAACTTGTTAAAACTAGCGTCAGCAAAAGGCGTCTAAGCCATTAAAATTTAGCAAACCAATTAATTATCGTATATTACAAACAATTACTCTGATCAGATGAGGGTTTTCATAAGGAAATGTTACCTGAGGCTGTCCATTATAACGGCGGGAATGATAGATGACGAAGAAGCGCATGCGCAGAAAGGAAGATTGATGTGTAAAATATTTTATTTTATGGATTTGGTTTTATTTCAGCTTTATGTATTTAGTACTAATAATTAAAACGAAAGAAGATGAAAGATCTGCTATGGGGAACTAAATTAAGAACGTAAAAGCCTCCAGTCCTGGCGCTTCTCTGCTCCTCCTGCAGGCGTCGCTGAGGGCTCAGAACAGGAAACTACGCTGAACCATGGACTGCACTGAAGCGGTAATCTGATAGTAAACTGTTTTAGTAAAGTCTAATTAAATCACATTATTCGGACCTGAAAAACAAATGGAAATAGTCTATTCATATCTATATGAAATTAATTAATGAAGTCTGTGAACTCTTATTCCATGAGCGCTGACCTAGAAGAGATACAGCTGCGGATACTCACAATAATTAATGTTTTACATTACTGTTTGGGTTGGTGTAGAAGTCCGGTAATAAAATACATTTTAAAGGGTAATTTTAATAAATAGTATTTATAATACTCAGTATTACTGTTTTTAATTTACTGTGAGGGTTTGGCATTGGGGTAGATGTTGATAAAATACAAATAATGGTTAATTTCGTAAATATTTTAAATAATACTCTGTATAATTACTGTTTTACTTTGCTGTGATGTTGGGGCAGACGTTAATAAAATTCAACTAATGGGCAATTTAATAAATAATTCTCGTTAACTTCCTTCCGCAGCTGTATCCCTTCTTGCAACCCCTCACTGCCTCTTCCTGTTCCGGTTGTTCCTGTGTTATTGTGGCCATGTGCGATCTTGTGTACATATTCTGACCTGTACGGTACTCTAGATGACCAGTTTATGTCCAGTCTAATATGACCAGTTTAATAAAGAGTCCTGTTTATATGAGGGTTAGCCTGCTGTCATGTGTTTGGCTGAGCCGGTTAGCTGAGAACTAACTAGCGTCTGTTTATGAGGCGATGGCTGCGGCTCTGAGGCGGCTGGTGAGGCGGGTTTCTCCTCGTGTTCTGACCGCGATAGTCTGCAGATCCGCCGGCCACAGAAGCGATGATTTCCTGCAGCACGACGCGCTCCGGAGACTGGTTAAACGCGCGGTTGACGAGCACCGGGCCGTTAGTAGCCGTCTGGAGAGCGGAGCGGTGAGTGAAGCCGACCGGAGAGCGTTAAACCGGCGGCTGCTGGACGCGTCTGCGCTGATGGAGGCGTTCGAGGAAACCGAGCTGCTGCTCAGAGAGATGGAGGACCTGCAGACACTCATTCACAGTAAGCGTTGACTAGCACTGATGCGTGTCAGTAATTGTGTGTGTGTGTGTGTGTGTGTGTGTGTGTGTGTGTGTGTTTATCACAGTGATCCTGTTTGTGTGTCAGTAATCCAGTGTCAATGATCCATTGTGAACGATCCATCTTCAGTAATCCTGATCGTGTGTCATTAATCCAGTGTTATAAATTCTATCCAGTGTCAGGGATCTTGTTTGTGTCAGTAGTTTATCGTCAGGAATTCTGTCTGTCAGTAATGCATCGTCAGTGATCCAGTGTCAGTGATCCTGTTTGTGTGTCAGTAATCCATCATCAGTAGTTCTGTCTGTCAGCAGTGCATTGCCTGATCGTCAATAATCTATCGTGAGTAATCCAGTGTCAGTAATTCTGTCTGTGTCAGTGATCCAGTGTCAATGATCCATTGTCAGTAATCCATGGTCAGTGATCCAGTGTCAATAATGCATCATCAGTGATCCAGTGTCAGGGATCTTGTTTGTATGTCAGTGTTTATCATTAGGAATTCTGTCTGTCAGTAACCCATCATCAGTGATCCAGTGTCAGTGATCCTGTTTGTGTGTCAGTAATCCATCATCAGTAGTTCTGTCTGTCAGTAGTGCATTATTTGATTTTCAACAATTTATTGTGAGTAATCCAGTGTTAGTAATCCATCATCAGAAATTCTGTCTGTGATCCAGTGACAATGATCCACTCTCAGTAATCTATCTTCAGTGATCCAGTGTCAGGGATCCAGTTTGTGTGTCAGTGATCCATTGCCAGGAATTCTGTCTGTCAGTAATGCATCGTCAGTGATCCAGTGTCAGTAACCCATCATCAGTGATCCAGTGTCACTTATTCAGTGTCAGTGATCCTGTTTGTGTGTCAATAATCCAGTGTTATAAATTCTATCTGTCATGGATCCAGTGCCAATAATCCAGTGTCAGTAATTCATTGTCAGTGATCCAGTTTCAGGGATCTTGTTTGTGTGTCAGTGATCCATCGTCAGGAATTCTGTCTTTCAGTAATGCATTGTCAGTGATACAGTGTCAGTGATCCAGTGTCAGTGATCCTGTTTGTGTGTCAGTAATCCATCATCAGTAATTCTGTCTGACAGTAGTGCATTGTCTGATCGTCAATGATCTATCATGAGTAATCCAGTGTCAGTAATCCATCATCAGTAATTCTGTCTGTGATCCAGT
>NC_141026.1:62305000-62317500 GCF_052040795.2 Danio rerio
TCATCATCAATATTCAGCTCATCTGGAGCTGTGGAGTGTCAATCAGACTAGTAGATATATATAATTTACTTTATTTTCAACTTATTTAAATCTCTTTCTGTGTCCTCGTTTGGAGCTGTACGTATTCAAATATATCACAGAATGAGTGATCAAATTGAATGTGATTCTGTTCAAAATGATGAAGAACGTCTTGTCTACAGTGTAGAATCTGCTGGTCTGAAGGATAAAGAGTTCAGATGACAGTAATGAGTATGTTGTTATTGATGTTTAGTCTTTTATATGTATAATTGCACATAAACACTAAAATGTGATGGGACACACCTCAGTTAAAGCTGTTCTACACTGTTGTGTGTGCTGTGACACAGCTGGAGTTCATCAGTGAGGGGCTGCGCAGGTGTTTCTCAATCCTGATACAGATAGGTGGAAACACACCTGACTGATAAAGAATGTTCAACATGCTCATCTGATCTACACACCCATCAATAAAACACGCCTGGGCTTGACATCAACACCTACACAATGGAGACACAGGTGAGATCAAAAAACTAAACAAACACAGGTGAACTGAACTAACAAGTGATTTGAACACAGGTGAATTGAATAAACACAAGTACACTGAATATTGGTGAGTTGAACAAACAGGTGAGTTGATCAAACACAAGTACACTGAATATTGGTAAGTTGATTAAACGGGTAAATTGAACAAACACAAGTGAACTGAACATAGGCGAGATAAACACAGGTGAATTGAACAAAGGTGAACTGAACAGGTAAGTTGAACAAACAGGTGAATTGAACAATCACAAGTGAACTAAACATAGCTGAGTTGAACAAACAGGTGAATTTAACAAACACAAGTGAACTGAACATTGGTGAGTTGAACAAAGGTGAATTAAACGCAGGTAAGTTGAACAAACACAAGTGAAGTGAACATAGGCGAGTTGAACACAGGTGAGTTGAACAAACAGGTACATTGAACAAACACAAGTGAATTGAACATAGGTGAGTTGAACAAAGGTTAACTGAACCACAAGTGAGTTGAGCAAACACAATAGAACTTAACATAGTTGAACACAAGTGAGTTGGACAAAGGTGGACTGAACACAGACAACACAACCCAAACACAAGTGAACTGAACATAGTGTAGTTAAACACAGGTGAACTGAACAGGTAAATTGAACAAACAGAAGTGAACTGAACCCAGGTAAATTGAACAAACACAATTAAACTGAACACACGTGAATTGAACAAGGGTGAACTGAACGCAGGTGAGTTGAACAAACACAAGTGAACTGAACATAGGCCAGATAAACACAGGTGAGTTGAACAAAGGTGATCTGAACGCAGGTGAGTTGAACAAACAGGTGAATTGAACAAACACAAGTGAACTGAACATAGGCGAGTTGAACAAAGGTGAACTGAACGCAGGTGAGTTGAACAAACTGGTGAATTGAACAAACAAAAGTGAACTGAACATAGGCGAGTTGAACAAAGGTTAACTGAACCACAAGTGAGTTGAACAAACACAATAGAACTTAACATAGTTGAACACAAGTGAGTTGGACAAAGGTGGACTGAACACAGACAACACAACCCAAACACAAGTGAACTGAACATAGGCTGGTTGAAATGGTGAGTTAAATAAAGGTGAACTGAACACAGGTGCATTGAACAAGCACAAAATAACTGAGTGAGTTCACAAAGGTGAACTGAACATTGGTCAGTTGAACAAACACAAAAGAACTGAACTTAGCCTAGTTAAACACAAGTGAGTTGAACAAACAGAAGTGAACTGAACCCAGGTGAGTTGAACAAACACAACTAGTAAATTGAACACAGGTGAAACGAGTAAACACATGAACAAACACCACACAGATGTGAGCTGAACACAGGTGAGTGGCTGGAGAAGATGATTAGATGAAGATGAGTGTCTTGAACATCACTCAGTTTACATGTAGTTTCTGAGAGAGAGTGTTTAAGAGTGTATCATCTGCTCTGATAGAGTTCTCTCTTATTTATAGTAAAGAGAGCAGTGTGTGTGTGTGTGTGTGCGCGCTTGAATATGTGGTTTACATTTTATAATGTGCAAAATACTGTGAATATTTTCTATATGAGTGTGTGTGTATATATATATATATATATATATATATATATATATATGTGTGTGTGTGTGAGCTGAAAACTCACCGTACAGGTTTGCTGTGTGCTGGAGGTGAAGCTGATCAAAGTCCTCATTGGCTCTGACAGCAGGACAGGGTGTGACAGGAGAAGCACATCCACACTCATTCACACGCTTTCACACACAGCGCAGGGACACACACACTCTCACACACACACAGGTGAGTCCAGCAGCAGCAGCTGAAAGTGTTTATTGTGATGTTCATCTGTCCTGCAGCAGGCTCCAGACTCTAGATGTAGATGTGTGATGTACAGCGCTCAGATGTTTGTTAAAGTTCTCGATGCCATCTTTACAGTAGAAGATATTTAGAGTAATGTTGATGTCTTTATTTGGTTTTCTCTTGCTGCATGATCAATACTATAGTAATGTATGTTAACTATACTCATGCTTTTGAACAATGCTGTGGTAAAGTGTATTATCCTGTGAATGTTATAGTGCCACTGTTATCATGTGTTGATGGATGCTCCAGCATACTGTAGTGTTGACTATAGTGAACTCATATACCGTAATAAACACTGTAGTATTCTTCAGTGTTGACACAGTAAACTGCGGTGTGTTGTACACTATACCCTGCAGTGGTAGAAAACCCCAGTGTTGGCTCATTTGTTTCAATGACTCTAGTTGTTGTGTTACCATAGCAGCTGTTAAATCCCTACAGCAGATTAATTGAAGAACACACCAAAATGACTGCTTGTTCCAGCTACTTATTTAAAATGAGTTGACACGACTCAGCTCTTCATTAATCTGAGGGAACTTGATTGTGTTTGTTCAGTCCTTTTAAATGTGTAGTTAATGTAGGGGTGAGTTAACTTATTTGATGTGTGCTGAGTGTAACGCAGCGTTTGTGCAGTGTGTTTCACTATATCACAGCAGGAGAGGGACACACACTGCTGATAGCTGTGTGTATGTGTAGAGAGAGAGATCAATATGAGCATGTGAGTGATTGACAGCGGTAATGGGAGGCTGTAATCAGCAGGGTGTGTGTGTGTGTGTGTGTGTTAATTGTTTTTAAGGGGCGTCTGCTGGTTAATCAGGACAGGTAACTTCAGTTCACACCCACAGAGAAAGAGCTGGAGACAAAACACACACACAAACACACACACACACACTTGGCACCAGGAGCAAATATGCATGGCAACATATCACAACACGCCTGCAGCAGATTTACATGACGTGTGTAAATAATGTTCAGACTCTGTGTTGGTTTATTATAGTGACTCTGACAGGAGGACAGCTGTGAGGCACCATGAACACACAGACCAGCAGAACCAGTAAGAGCTGCTCCATCACTCACTCATCACATCATCATGGAGAAATATCGAGACCACCGACACACTGCGCATCTCTGGAGCTTCGCTTTATTGAGAATAATGCTCCATCAGCTCATGCATTTAATAACATTAACCAAGAATAAATCATCTGCTAAAGCGTGTAATCGTCACAATGCACCATGTGTGAATGTGTTATTGAAGCCGGAGTTGTGCTTGATCACTTTAGTGAGTCTCATCAACTGATCCAGTCACTTCAATACTGACAGCACTTCAGCTTCTCTCTGTTCCTGCTGTTTACTGCTGGCGTACTGCCCTGCCTATTATCAACATTCAGTCATTTATTTTCAGCTTACTCCCTTTATTAATCTGGGGTCGCCACAGCGGAATGAACCGCCAACTATTCCAGCACATGTTTTGCACAGCAGATGTGAACTGTATATCAGTATTGATAAAGCAGGATCCTGTTGTACATCTCATCATTGCCTTTATCTGTTGTGTGTGTGTGCGTGTGTGTGTGTGTGTGTGTGTGTGTGTGTGTGTGTGTGTGCACTGCTGATCCACAGGTGCAGAAAACAAGAGGAGAACTGTCCTGAAAGACAACAGCTGGATCAGACGAAACGCAGAGCAGGAGGAGGCTGTAGAGTATGACACACACACACACACTCACAAACATATACACTCTAAGACACACACACGATGTAACACTTTCACAGACAAACACACGTTCTAACACACTCTAACAGACACTTACACACTCGCGCGCACACACACATTTTAACACACCCTAAGATACACACATATATACTTACACAACCACAGACACACACACACACACTCACACACTCACAAACATTCTAATTCACTCCAACAGACACTCTCTATCACACACATATACACAATCTAACACACTTTCACAGACACACAAAAGACAATCACAGGCACACACATTTTCTAACACACTCCAACAGGCACATACACAGAGACACACACTCTCTCTCACACACATACACGTTTTAACACACTCAATTTTACAAACACAAAAAAACACACAAACATACACATTACACACCTTCACAGACATACACACACATTCTAACACACTCCAACAGACACACACTGTCTCGCACAAACATTTTAACACACTCTAAGAGACACACACACACATACAAAGTCTAACACACTTTCACGGACACACACACACACACACACACACACACACTCTTACAAACATACAAATTCTCACACACTCACAGACACACACATTCTCACATAAACAAACACACACACAGACACTCTCGCTCTCTCTTTCTCTCTCTCACACACACACACATTCACAGACACTCTAAAACTACACGCTCTATTACACACTGCACACACACGTTCTGACACACTCCAGCAGACACATACACAGTCTCTCTCACACAGACACACTGAGACACATACAGTAACACACTCACAGACACACACACACTATCTCTTTCTCTCTGATGCACACATACACGTTTAACACACCTTCACAGACACACACACACTAAAACTACACACTGCACACACACTCGTGACTCTCGCTCAGTGTTGTTGTTGTTGTTGTTGTTGTAGCGATGACCCAAACTTTGGCAGAGTGGTCCTGGGTCAGGTGAAGCCTGCAGAAGTGGACAGGTGAGAGTCTCTTCATCATCATCATCAGCTGCTCTGCATGTTAATATATAATCTTCATCTCCTGTCTGACTTCAGCCAATCAGTGTCGGCAGATCAGACCGCCGGGAATTCTGGGACGTCCTTCAGCTCCTTGAGCAAGAGGTGCATTAAACACTGAACTGTAGACCTGATCATACCAGTGTACATGTGTAAGATCAGTGTGTGTCTGGAGCTGGACTGTGTATTTATTTATTGAATGGGATAGCCCCTTGAGATGTATCCTCTCATTTTCAAGGGCCTCTCTGAGAAGTTCACAGATCAAACAGAGCACTTCACATCATAACAAACAAACAAACAAACAAACAAACAAACCAGCAGCAGACGTCACCTGAAACACTTCCCACAATCTGAAGCCTAAACAAACAAAAACATCTCACCAAAAGTACAAACAATTTACTGCACACATAAATAATTAATAACCGTTTAAATTTGAGCGATATTAATAACATTCACAAGTTATTTCCAAAAGAGAAAATAAACGAGCCCCGAAAAGACTAAATGACTCTCTTTGTACTCTCTCTAAACGTGTAGTTTTAGAGAGAGGAAGGGAGACTGCTGTATCTGTGTGTTGCGCTCTCTCTCTCTCTCTCTCTCTCTCTCTCTCTCTCTCTCTCTCTCTCTCTCTCTCTCTCTCTCTCTCTCTCTCTCTCTCTCTCTCTCTCAAGTTCAAGTTGCTTTATTGGCATGACATTAAGTACAGAATTGCCACTTCAAATATGAAATATAATATAACCATTGAAAAATTAATAGTAATACAGATAAGATATAATGACACACACACAAAAAACAATACATTTGATAAATATAATAATAATAATAAAAAGTTTAAATTATTTAAATTAGATACACAAATTTACATTAACCATTTCTTATGGTGTGGAGGCTGTATGCATATTTTGCAGCTAGTCTAGATGTCAATTCGTCCTCTCCGAGTACATGGTAAAGTCTCTCTCTCTCTCTCTCTCTCCTGCAGGTTCAGTGGCAGTCAGGAGCTGCTCAGTAAGGGCGGGTGGGTTCACACTGCTGCATGGTTACTCCACAATAGCGGAAACATTTCAAGCATTTTACATTCGCTTTCTTCAACTGGAGGAACATCCTTCTGTTATCAGGAGAGATCATAGAGTCTAATGTGATGTAATATAAAGCGTGATATAGCTGAGGATCAGACCCTTCTGCTTTTGAGGATGCCAGTGTAATGAGTGCTTTCCCTCTTCAGCTGCGCTCCTGCTTGGAGATGCTTAATGTCCTGCGGTTCTAGACTCTGTATCAGGGGTCACCAACCCTGTTCCTGGAGAGCCACCTTCCTGCAGATTTTAGTTGCAACCCTGACCAAACACACCTGTTTGTAATTATCAAGTGCTGCTTTAGGCACTATTAATTGGTTCAGGTGTGTTTGATCAGGGTTGGGACTGAATTCTGCAGGAAGGTGGCTCTCCAGGAACAGGGTTGGCCACCCCTGCTCTGTATGTTTGGTAGCTGATAAGATTGTCTGTCCACTGACCCTGAATCTGTGTGTCGCAGCACAAACACATCCAGCACTAAGAGCGCAGTGACCGTTCCACCATCGCCCACCAAACCGCCCGTCCCTGCCAAGTGAGATCCGCTCTCTTTAGTGTACTAACACTTCAGATGCACGTCAGTCTGATAAACGTGTGTGTGTGTGTGTGTGTGTGTGTCTGTCTGTCTTCCAGGAAACCAGCGCTCAACATGTCACCAAATGCTCAGACCAGCTTCACTGCCAAAGTCTTCTCAGCAAACTCCAACAGCAAAACGTGAGTGAACCAGAACTAGAGCTTTAACACACACACACACACACACACACACACACACACACACACACACACACACACACACACACACACACCAGTATTAGTCAACCATCAGTGTTTGTACTGGTTTAACTGGCCCTGTTTGACAGATTGAGTCCTGTTAAATCGTCATTTGGTGAGAAGTTTCCTGAGGTCACTGCAGCGTCTCCATCTACCAATGGGTGAGTCTGTCAATAACTCCGCTTTAGATCAGACGTTTACTGGAAGATTTTACATGACAGCTGAGATTTAGACGCTTGGTCAAATGAAAGCTGGAGTGTGTAATGTTATCTGTGTCTGTCTGTGTTTTTGTAAACAGCATCTCATCTTCATCTTCATCATCATCCTCAGCTTCATCAGCCACTTCCACTTCAAGGTAAGATGCATCCTGATCTTGATGACACATCTCGTGTTTCTCATGTGATGAATGTGTGGTTATTGATTTTGCAGCAGTGTGAAGAGTTCTGCTGTCACGACTCCTGTAAATCAGACAGTAAATACCCAGAGCAGGTGAGAATCATCCTACATCAGATTCAGATTCATTCATTATCAGATTCAGATTCATCCATCATCAGATTCATCCATTGTTAGATTCAGATTCATCCATCATCTGATTCATCCATTATCAGATTCATCCATTATCAGATTTAAATTAATCCATTATTAAATTTAGATTAGTCCATCATCAGATTAATCTAACATCGATTTAGATCCGCATCTGATGAATATGTTTTTATTGATTTTGCAGCAGTGTGAAGAGTTCTGTTGTCACAACTCCTGTAAATCAGACAGTGAATACCCAGAGCAGGTAAGATTCATCCTACATCAGATTCAGATTTATCCAACATCAGATTCAGAGTCATTCACCTTAAGATTTAGATTCATCCAACACCAGATTCAGATTAATCCAACATTAGATTCAGATTCATCCAACACCAGATTCATTTAACATCAGATTCATCCACCATCAAATTAAGATTCATCCACAATCAGATTCAGATTCATCAAACATCAGACTTATACACCATCAGATTCATCCAATATTAGATTCAGATTCATCCAACATCAGATTCAGATTCATCCAACATCAGATTCATCTAATATCAGATTCAGATTCATACACCATCAGATTCAGAGTCATTCACCATCAGATTCATTTAACATCAGATTTATCCACTATCAAATTAAGATTCATCCAATATCAGATTCAGATTCGTCAAACATCAGACTTATACACCATCAGATTCATCCAATATTAGATTCAGATTCATCCAACATCAGATTCAGATTCATCCTACATCAGATTCAGATTCATCCTACATCAGATTCAGATTCATCCTACATCAGATTCAGATTCATCCTAGATCAGATTCAGATTCATACACCATCAGATTCAGATTCATCCTACATCAGATTCAGATTCATCCAACATCAGATTCATCTAATATCAGATTCAGATTCATACACCATCAGATTCAGAGTCATTCACCATCAGATTCATTTAACATCAGATTTATCCACTATCAAATTAAGATTCATCCAATATCAGATTCAGATTCGTCAAACATCAGACTTATACACCATCAGATTCATCCAATATTAGATTCAGATTCATCCAACATCAGATTCAGATTCATCCTACATCAGATTCAGATTCATCCTACATCAGATTCAGATTCATCCTACATCAGATTCAGATTCATCCTAGATCAGATTCAGATTCATCCTACATCAGATTCAGATTCATACACCATCAGATTCAGATTCATCCTACATCAGATTCAGATTCATCCTAGATCAGATTCAGATTCATCCTACATCAGATTCAGATTCATCCACCATCAGATTCATCCAATATCAGACTTAGATTCATACACCATCAGATTCAGATTCATCCTACATCAGATTCAGATTCATCCACCATCAGATTCATCCAATATCAGATTCAAATTCATACACCATTAGATTAATCCAATATCAGATTCAGATTCATACACCATCAGATTCAGATTCATCCTACATCAGATTCAGATTTATCCACTATTAGATTTATATCAATCTACCATCAGATTCAGATTTGTCTTTGATCAGATTAATTTTAATCTGTCATAAAATTTATATTAATCTGATTTGTCAGATATCAGATTCAGATTCATTGTCCGTCTGATTCAGATTCGGTTTCCAGTATTTTTCACACTGACATTAACCTGAGTGTTACGTCATGATGTCTGATTCCTCTGTCTGTCAAACAGGACGAGCATCACTAACACTAAAACATCAGTTCTGGAGGACTGGACTCCTGCCAAACCTGCAGACAAGCCCTCAGTGAGCCTGAAGACCAGGTACAAGATTCAGTCTAATGCAAATCAATAATCTCTTAGATATGGCTGCTAATGAATCTGTGTTGCTTCATATGCAGTGATGTGAGTTATTCTCCCACACGCTCATCTCCATCAGCCGTGACTGTGAACACACGCTACAGCTACCGGAGCGACAGGTAACACTGCTCACCTGTACTTTACTGAACACACTCCTGATCTTCACTCGCTCACGTCTGATGTGTTTCTGCTAGTGCTCCACTGGATGAGCTCTCTGATTCACTGCTGTCTGGAAGTGTGTACTCGCAACCTGTCCGATCACAGTAAGATCACTGACACTATAATACTACATAAATACATCATCATCAGATTCAGATTGGCCCTTCATTAGATTCATAATAATTGTCCACCAGATTCATTCTCTAGTAGATTCAGATTAAGTTATCATCATATTCATATTTGTCCCCTATCAGACTTTAGTTAGTCATCCTTCAGATTCATCCTCCATCAGATTCAGATTCATCCTCTAGATTTAGATTTAACCTATATCAGATTCAGATTCTTCCAACATCAAATTTAGATTTATGCTCCATCAGATTCCAATTCATCCTCCATTAGAATTATCCTCTTATATTCAGATTCGTCCTCTATTAGATTCAGATTCATCCTGCATCTGATTCAGATTCATCCTCTATTAGATTCAGATTCATCCTCTATTAGATTCAGATTCATCCTCTATTAGATTCAGATTCATCCTCTATTAGATTCAGATTCATCCTCTATTAGATTCAGATTCATCCTGCATCTGATTCAGATTCATCCTCTATTAGATTCAGATTCATCCTCTATTAGATTCAGATTCATCCTCTATTAGATTCAGATTCATCCTGCATCTGATTCAGATTCATCCTCTATTAGATTCAGATTCATCCTCTATTAGATTCAGATTCATCCTCTATTAGATTCAGATTCATCCTCTATTATATTCAAGTGCTGCTCGCTGCAGAGCCATTTGGGCGAGCTGAGCTCCAGCGAGGGGGAGCTTGAGCTTGAGCTCCACCTTTTTTGCACTTCTTCTACTAGTGATGTCACCGGGGGTAGGGTTAGGAGTGGGGTTGGTGTACGCATTAAAACAGCTTACAGGAGGCAGAGCGAGAGCTCATGCTCCCCCTCGCTGGAGCTCAGCTCTGCTCAAATGGCTCTGCAGCGAGCACCCTCTCCTTATATTCAGATTCATCCTCTATCAGATTCAGATTCATCCTCTATTAGATTCAATTCATCCAACATCAGACTCAGATTCATCCTCCATCAGATTCATCCTCTTAGATTTAGATTTACCCTTTATCAGATTCAGATTCTTCCAACATCAAATTCCGATTTGTCCAACATCAAATTTAGATTTATGCTCCATCAGATTCCAATTCATCCTCCATCAGAATTATCCTCTTATATTCAGATTCGTCCTCTATTAGATTCAGATTCATCCTGCATCTGATTTAGATTCATCCTCTATTAGATTCAGATTCATCCTCCTCTAGATTCAGATTCATCCTCCTCTAGATTCAGATTCATCCTCTATTAGATTCAGATTCATCCTCCTCTAGATTCAGATTCATCCTCCTCTAGATTCAGATTCATCCTCTATTAGATTCAGATTAATCCTCTATTATATTCAGATTCATCCTCTATTAGATTCAGATTCATCCTCTATTAGATTCAGATTCATCCTCCTCTAGGTTCAGATTCATCCTCTATTAGATTCAGATTCATCCTGCATCTGATTTAGATTACTCCTTTATTATATTCAGATTCATCCTCTATTAGATTCAGATTCATCCTCTATTAGATTCAGATTCATCCTCTATTAGATTCAGATTCATCCTGCATCTGATTCAGATTCATCCTCTATTAGATTCAGATTCATCCTCTATTATATTCAAATTCATCCTCTATTAGATTCAGATTCATCCTCTATTAGTTTCAGATTCATCCTCCTCTAGATTCAGATTCATCCCTATTAGATTCAGATTCATCCTATATTAGATTCAGATTCATCCTCTATTAGATTCAGATTCATCCTGCATCTGATTCAGATTCATCCTCAATTATATTCAAATTCATCCTCTATTAGATTCAGATTCATCCTCCTCTAGATTCAGATTCATCCTCTATTAGATTCAGATTCATCCTGCATCTGATTTAGATTAATCCTCTATTATATTCAGATTCATCCTCTATGAGATTCAGATTCATCCTCTATTAGATTCAGATTCATCCTCTATGAGATTCAGATTCATCCTCTATTAGATTCAGATTCATCCTCTATTATATTCAGATTCATCCCTATTAGATTCAGATTCATCCTCTATTATATTCAAATTCATCCTGCATCTGATTCAGATTCATCCTCTATTAGATTCTGATTCATCCTGCATCTGATTCAGATTCATCCTCTATTATATTCAAATTCATCCTGTATCTGATTCAGATTCATCCTCTATTAGATTCTGATTCATCCTGCATCTGATTCAGATTCATCCTCTATTATATTCAGATTCATCCTCTATTAGATTCAGATTCATCCCTATTAGATTCAGATTCATCCTATATTAGATTCAGATTCATCCTCTATTAGATTCTGATTCATCCTGCATCTGCTTCAGATTCATCCTCTATTATATTCAAATTCATCCTGTATCTGATTCAGATTCATCCTCTTTTAGATTCAGATTCATCCTGCATCTGATTCAGATTCATCCTCTTTTAGATTCAGATTCATCCTGCATCCGATTCAGATTCATCCTCTATTATATTCAGATTCATCCTCTATTATATTCAAATTCATCCTCTATTAGATTCAGATTCATCCTCCTTCAGATTCAGATTCCAGTTGATTCAGATTGTTCTCTATATGAGCAGATATGCTGAATCTCCATCTCACTGACTCCTGATGTTGTCTTCTGTTCTCAGGAGTGAAAGTGTGTCTGTCTCTCCACGTGTGTCCACGTCCTCATCATCCTCTGTGCAGTAAGTGTCTCCACACTGACCTTCTCCTGAGTGTTACGTCATGATGTCTGATTCCTCTGTCTGTCAAACAGGACGAGCATCACTAACACTAAAACATCAGTTCTGGAGGACTGGACTCCTGCCAAACCTGCAGACAAGCCCTCAGTGAGCCTGAAAACCAGGTACAAGATTCAGTCTAATGTAATGAAGGGAGAGTAGC
>NC_141026.1:62322500-62325000 GCF_052040795.2 Danio rerio
ATTTTATTTGGAATGACTAATACTATTAAAACAACACAGCATCCAAATAATCGTAAGGAGCCCATAATGTTTCACAATAAAAGCAGCATGCAACCATTGATGATCTTTTGCGTGGCACTAGACACTCAATCCATTCTACGTGCATTATTAAGTAAATGGATTAAGGATAGAGATGGCATCGTCTTCTCCACACATGAAGACTGCCTATTATTGCAGATACAGAACAATACTTTGCAATTTGTTTAGAGTTTTTTTTTACTGAGTCCGGCAATTTGTAGTCCTCTCACACACAGTTTATGAACATGCCCAAGGCTACCGTAAATTAAAACCACCAACTTTGTGTTGTAGCCACACACTTTCAGAGCATTCACTAATGGTTGATATTTCAGCATTTTTTCTGAATAGCACAGATCCATGTATGAGTCAAAACAACAGCCTACTTCCATAATCAGAATGTTTTTCAGTACTTCATTCACAACAACAATATCAGGAGTGTTTGGAAAATCTCTAATGACAGCACTCAGAACATGTGCATTACTGCTCAGTGATGCACACACACACACACACACACACACACACACACACACACACACGTGACAGAGTCTCATATGATGTTTGCAGCAGTCAGTCATTAAAGTTTTGAATATTCAGATGTGTGATATTTGAGCTCATGAATATGCAGATGAGTCAGAGGGCAGTGATTGGCCAGTTCTGCTGTATTTGGGGGTGTTGATGAGGTTTCAGTTGTGTCAGATCTACATCTCCTCATCACTGCTGTGTGTGTGTGTGTGTGTGTGTGTGTGTCATTGTGAATGTGTTGGTGATGAGTGCTAGATGTCATCCTCAACACTGAGCTGCTCATCTTCCCTGAACTCCACACACACACTCATCATGACTCTGGGATTGTCCAGCGTTACCTCATGTAGTTCAGTAAGGAATGTTGGGCTGCTCCTGGATGATCAGCCGTCCTTCATGGAGCACATTGCTCTGTCCTGCAGCTCTGCACTCTTCATCATCAGTAGATCAGACCCTTCACAGATCCTGCTGCTCTGAGCTGTGGTCATGTGAGCTGCTGGTTCCTCTAGCTGGTCTCCTGTCCTGCACCCTCATCCTCTACAGCAGCGGTCCCCAAAACTAATCAGCCTTTTCAACCCCAAGATAACGATGCCAGCGACTCCCGACTCTTCTAACATGGTTATAAATACAGAGACCTAGCATGCAAAGGCGCACACACTCCAACAGACCCGAGTCTATTCTTCATTTATTTTTTAATGTATGCGAGTGCTGTAAATGTGCCGGACAGTCAAACCTGGTGCCATAAAATCAGTCTGCTGCATCTGACGCTGTTGCTGTGTCTTTAATATAATTAAATGTATTATATATTATGTATAATGTATTATTTTATAATGTATTATTTTATAATTATAATGTAATTACCCCAGGGGGCGCAATCCAATAGAACTAGTCACTATAAGCTACTATAGTAACTAGCACAGAGTGACTATAAACCACTATTTGTTTCTCTTCAGTAGGTTATGGATGAAATATGGTCATTCTAATGGTTTATTAAACATAAATAGATTTTTGGAAATCACCAGGCGACCTCCCCCCCCTCTCTCCCCCTTCAGTGCCCCACGTCCTCCACTTTGAGGGCCACTGCTCTACAGATGCTCCAGCTGCAGCTCTTCAGTGGAGCTCCTCTCTGCATCTCTCAGCTCTGGTCTCCGCTGCAGGCTCAGATCAGATCACTGATGTCTGCTTACAGGACAGCTCTGACACTGCAGCCTCTCTCCTGCACCTCTACACTCCTCCATAAAGAGGGATTATTGTGAGCGCTTCAGTGCTGATTGAGTTCAGCGTCTTCCGTCTGTAGATTCAGCACAGGAGGAGCTCAGCGGGGAAACACACTAATTAAAGCTGATTAAATGTGTGCGTCTTATTCACCACCGTCATGAAGAGCAAATCTCAGATTACTGCCTCCACTGACGAGTGTGTGTTGATGTTGGCGTCTGCTGTGTGTGTGTGTGTGTGTGTGTGTGTGTGTGTGTGTGTGTGTGTGTGTCAACCCTCCTGTTGTTGTCAGGATTCTCCTGTATTGTATCCTGCTGTCGTCCTCTTTAACCCACCCGTTGACTTATGGGTCAAAAATGACCCAGGCACCGTATTAACAGCAGAAGAAAACTGAACTGTGTTTCTATCCTGAAGTTTGGAGACGTGTTCTGAAACGACCCACCATCAATAAATCCTCTTCATAATGAAGATGAACACATTTAGGACTCAACGGCTGACCCAGCAGCAGAAACCATTTCTACACCTCAGAAACTGCTGACACACACACTACAGCACACACACACGCATGCACTCCAACACACACCCAAACACATGTATGGTTATATATGTGTGTGTTATCACTGATGTGTGTGTGTGTGTGTGTGTGTGTCCTCAGGCTGTATGTGTGTCCACGGGCTCCTCCATGGTCTGCTTCTCCTCTGTCTGCTGT
>NC_141026.1:62330000-62332500 GCF_052040795.2 Danio rerio
GTAGTGTTCAATCAAGTCCTGGACTTTCTTACTCAAAACAATCTCATGGACAACAAGCAATCCGGCTTTAAGAAAGGCCACTCAACTGAGACTGCCCTGCTCTCGGTCGTGGAGGATCTCAGACTGGCTAAAGCAGACTCTAAATCATCAGTCCTCATTTTGCTGGACTTGTCAGCTGCTTTTGACACTGTCAACCACCAGATCCTGCTATCTACGCTTGAGTCACTGGGCGTTGCGGGCACTGTTATACAATGGTTCAGATCTTACCTCTCTGACAGGTCATTCAGGGTGTCTTGGAGGGGAGAGGTGTCCAACCTACAGCATCTAAACACTGGGGTACCTCAAGGCTCTGTTCTTGGGCCACTTCTCTTCTCCATCTTCACATCATCTCTAGGACCAGTCATCCAGAGACATGGATTCTCCTACCACTGCTATGCTGATGATACCCAGCTATACCTCTCTTTTCATCCTGATGATCCCTCGGTTCCAGCTCGCATCTCAGCCTGCCTGTCAGACATTTCACACTGGATGAAAGATCATCATCTTCAGCTGAACCTCGCGAAAACAGAAATGCTTGTAGTTTCTGCCAACTCGACTCTACACCATAACTTTTCAATCCAGATGGACGGGGCAACCATTACTGCATCCAAAATGGTGAAAAGCCTTGGAGTAACGATTGATGACCAACTAAACTTCTCTGCCCACATTTCTAGAACTGCTCGATCGTGCAGATTTGCACTCTATAACATCAGAAAGATCCGACCCTTCCTATCTGAACATGCAGCTCAACTCCTTGTTCAAGCTCTTGTTCTCTCCAAACTGGATTACTGCAACTCTCTACTAGCTGGGCTTCCAGCTAACTCTATCAAGCCTCTTCAACTGCTCCAGAATGCAGCAGCACGAGTGGTCTTTAATGAAGCTAAAAGAGCACATGTCACTCCGCTGCTCATCCGTTTGCACTGGCTGCCAGTTGCTGCTCGCATCAAATTCAAAGCTCTGATGTTTCCTTACAAAGCGACTTCTGGCTTTGCTCCTTCTTATCTGCTCTCACTTCTGCAGATGTATGTGCCCTCCAGAAACTTGCGTTCTGTGAATGAACGTCGCCTCGTGGTTCCATCCCAAAGAGGGAAGAAATCACTTTCCCGAACGCTCACGCTCAATCTGCCCAGTTGGTGGAATGAACTCCCTAACTGCATCAGAACAGCAGAGTCACTCGCTGTCTTCAAGAAACCACTAAAAACTCAACTATTTAGTCTCCACTTCCCTTCCTAATCTGCAATTGCCTCTCTGAATATCACACTAACTGTACAAAAAAAAAAAAAAAAAAAAACTAATACTACTAATACTTCCCTTCTTAGACTTTACACACCTGAAACTTGCCTACAGCACTTCTTCATTGTTGCTCTTAGTTGTGTAAATTGTCCTCATTTGTAAGTCGCTTTGGATAAAAGCATCTGCTAAATGACTAAATGTAAATGTAAACAAGGAGAGTTTCTCATTAAAACAAGCAGAAAGATCAGCCGATGGGGAAGCAGAATAGTCTTGTCTTCTTTTTGTCTTCATGTTATTTTCCTCTCCTCGTTGTCAGAGTATTCTGCTTGCTTTAATGGGAAACTCTCCTCATTTTGACTCATTGCTGAACACGAGACAGTATGTTGTGCTTGTCTCTAAAATGCAGTGAGGTGTGTGTTCCGGCGTCTGTGTTCTGAGCTCTGTAGATGATGATGATGGTGTATTCCTCTGCTTTAGTGATGTTTCTCTCTCTCTCTGCTGTTTCTGTAGTGTGCTGACTCCACCAAAGAACCTGGCGCCGCTGAGCGCTCTACGGGACGGACACTGGCGGGACGGGTGTTACTGATGGACACACGGGTGTCAGACGGATGGACAGTCAGCGGCTCTGGAGCTGTGACGGGTCACGAGTGTCCTGCGGGTCAGGAGACTCACTGCAGCACCGGAGCACTGACTGACCACTGCTGCAGGAGGAGGAGCACAGGGGCGCCATATGCAAACACACACTGCACTGAACACCACCATCATCATCATCATCATCATACACTCATAGTAATCTGATATATGTCATATATGAAACATATTTTGAAAGATTGGAGTATGTCAAATGAGACATAACACTGGAGAGGCCGTGTTCATTCTGAAGCGCTGCTGCTCTGTCTCAGTGTGGATGAGGGAAAACGGAGACATCTGGAAACAGAGGCGGGGCTGCTGAGATTCGCTCCCTGATTGGGGCTTTTGTGTCTTTGCGTATCCTTCCCTTATTCGTCAAGCCCCTATCACATGACTATAACACATGGCTTTAACGCTACCGGGAGACAGCAGACCAGCGTTCACTGTAAACAACAGCATGGACACAGAAATGGGAGCGTTGTTTGCACTGTTGTCTGTTTTAGGCATTATTGTGCAGTTATTCATTTGTTACGTTTAGTAACTCGATCTCGCTGTCTGTCCACAAAAATACCTCTCTTGCTTTCTTTGCCATCGCGTT
>NC_141026.1:62337500-62365000 GCF_052040795.2 Danio rerio
GAAGAAGCTGAAGCCCAGTGCGGTGAAGCCCCGCTCGGACCCCAGCAGCAGCAGCCGGACGCAGGCCTGGGTCAGCGGAACCACAGCCGACGGCCTGCTCTACTACTACAACACACTCACTGCAGGTCACACACACACACACACGCAAACACACGCACGCACACACACACACACACACACACACACATATCTGTGATCTCACTGTGTCTGTGTGCGTATGAGTGTGTGTGTGTTTTATAAGGACACGTGTATAATGAGGACATGTGCTGTGTTCTTGTAATTTAAAACTATTCAAATCAAACTTAGCGGGTGTTTCCCACAGTCCTCATAAACCACCAATAACAGTGTGTATGTGTGTGTGTGTGTGTGTTTAGAGTCTCAGTGGGAGAAACCAGATGGCTTTGTGGACGAGTGTGTATCATCCACCGCAGGACAAACACAGGTGAAGCGCTGTCTGATGGTGTATTTACATGTTTATTTTTTATTTTTGGCCTTTTTGCCTTGATTGAGAGGATAGGACAGTATTTTAGACAGCAAACGAAGTGGGATTGAGAGACGGGGTAGGCTCGGGAAATGTCCTCGAGTCAGGATTCAAACTCGGGACGCCCTGAAGTGCAGCTGCTCTGTATGTCTGTGCACTAACCACTAGGCTATTGTACTGACTGTTTACATGTTTAACCTCGTGTGTGCGTGTGTGTACGTGTGTGTGTATACACAGCAGGAGTCGTCCGGCAGTGCATGGATGGAGGCTGTGAGTCCTGATGGGTTTACATACTACTACAACACTGAGAGCGGCGGTGAGAACCACTCATCATCATCATCATCATCCTCATCATCCTCATAGCTCATGACTGATTTTCAGCAGTTAGTGTAGTGTAGTGTAGTATAGTGTAGTATAGTATAGTGTAGTGTATAGTATAGTGTAGTGTGTAGTATAGTGTAGTATAGTATAGTGTAGTGAAGTGTAGTATTGTGTAGTATAGTGTAGTATAGTGTAGTATAGTGTAGTCTATTATAGTGTAGAGTAGTATAGTGTAGTGTAGTATAGTGTAGTGTAGTATAGTGTAGTATAGTGTAGTATAGTGTAGTGTAGTATAGTGTAGTGTGTAGTGTGGTGTGGTATAGTGTAGTGTGTAGTGTAGTGTGGTATAGTGTAGTGTGTAGTGTAGTGTGGTATAGTGTAGTGTAGTATAGTGTAGTGTGTAGTGTGTAGTGTAGTGTGGTATAGTGTAGTATAGTGTAGTATAGTGCAGTGTGTAGTATAGTGTGTAGTGTGGTATAGTGTAGTGTGTAGTGTGGTGTGGTATAGTGTAGTGTGTAGTGTAGTGTGGTATAGTGTAGTGTGTAGTGTAGTATAGTGTAGTGTGTAGTGTGTAGTGTAGTGTGGTATAGTGTAGTATAGTGTAGTATAGTGCAGTGTGTAGTATAGTGTGTAGTGTGGTATAGTGTAGTATAGTGTAGTATAGTGTAGTGTGGTATAGTGTAGTATAGTGTAGTGTGTAGTGTAGTATAGTGTAGTGTGGTATAGTGTAGTGTGTAGTGTAGTATAGTGTAGTGTGTAGTAAAGTATAGGGTAGTGTGGTATAGTGTAGTATAGTGTAGTATAGTGTAGTGTGGTATAGTGTAGTATAGTGTAGTATAGTGTAGTGTGGTATAGTGTAGTATAGTGTAGTGTGGTATAGTGTAGTATAGTGTAGTGTGGTATAGTGTAGTATAGTGTAGTGTGGTATAGTGTAGTATAGTGTAGTATAGTGTAGTGTGGTATAGTGTAGTATAGTGTAGCATAGTGTAGTGTGGTATAGTGTAGTATAGTGTAGTGTGTAGTGTAGTATAGTGTAGTGTGGTATAGTGTAGTATAGTGTAGTATAGTGTAGTGTGTAGTGTAGTATAGTGTAGTATAGTGTAGTATAGTGTAGTGTGGTATAGTGTAGTATAGTGTAGTGTGTAGTGTAGTATAGTGTAGTGTGGTATAGTGTAGTATAGTGTAGTGTGTAGTGTAGTATAGTGTAGTGTGGTATAGTGTAGTATGGTGTAGTGTGTAGTGTAGTATAGTGTAGTGTGGTATAGTGTAGTATGGTGTAGTATAGTGTGTAGTGTAGTATAGTGTAGTGTGGTATAGTGTAGTATAGTGTAGTATAGTGTAGTATGGTGTAGTGTGTAGTGTAGAATAGTGTAGTGTGGTATAGTGTAGTATAGTGTAGTATAGTGTAGTGTGTAGTGTAGTATAGTGTAGTGTAGTATAGTGTAGTATAGTGTAGTGTGTAGTGTAGTATAGTGTAGTGTGGTATAGTGTAGTGTGGTATAGTGTAGTATAGTGTAGTGTGTAGTGTAGTATAGTGTAGTGTGGTATAGTGTAGTATAGTGTAGTGTGGTATAGTGTAGTGTGTAGTGTAGTATAGTGTAGTGTGGTATAGTGTAGTATAGTGCAGTGTGTAGTGTAGTGTAGTGTGGTATAGTGTAGTATAGTGTAGTGTGTAGTGTAGTATAGTGTAGTGTGGTATAGTGTAGTATAGTGTAGTGTGTAGTGTAGTATAGTGTAGTGTAGTATAGTGTAGTATGGTGTAGTGTGTAGTGTAGTATAGTGTAGTGTGGTATAGTGTAGTATGGTGTAGTATAGTGTGTAGTGTAGTATAGTGTAGTGTGGTATAGTGTAGTATAGTGTAGTATAGTGTAGTGTGTAGTGTAGTATAGTGTAGTGTGGTATAGTGTAGTATGGTGTAGTGTGTAGTGTAGAATAGTGTAGTGTGGTATAGTGTAGTATAGTGTAGTATAGTGTAGTGTGTAGTGTAGTATAGTGTAGTGTGGTATAGTGTAGTATAGTGTAGTATAGTGTAGTGTGTAGTGTAGTATAGTGTAGTGTGGTATAGTGTAGTATAGTGTAGTGTGGTATAGTGTAGTATAGTGTAGTGTGTAGTGTAGTATAGTGTAGTGTGGTATAGTGTAGTATAGTGTAGTGTGGTATAGTGTAGTGTGTAGTGTAGTATAGTGTAGTGTGGTATAGTGTAGTATAGTGCAGTGTGTAGTGTAGTGTAGTGTGGTATAGTGTAGTATAGTGTAGTGTGTAGTGTAGTATAGTGTAGTGTGGTATAGTGTGGTATGGTGTAGTGTGTAGTGTAGTATAGTGTAGTGTGGTATAGTGTAGTATGGTGTAGTATAGTGTGTAGTGTAGTGTAGTGTGGTATAGTGTAGTATGGTGTAGTGTGTAGTGTAGAATAGTGTAGTGTGGTATAGTGTAGTATAGTGTAGTATAGTGTAGTGTGTAGTGTAGTATAGTGTAGTGTGGTATAGTGTAGTATAGTGTAGTATAGTGTAGTGTGTAGTGTAGTATAGTGTAGTGTGGTATAGTGTAGTATAGTGTAGTATAGTGTAGTGTGTAGTGTAGTATAGTGTAGTGTGGTATAGTGTAGTATAGTGTAGTGTAGTATAGTGTAGTGTGGTATAGTGTAGTATAGTGTAGTGTAGTATAGTGTAGTGTAGTATAGTGTAGTGTGGTATAGTGTAGTATAGTGTAGTGTAGAATAGTGTAGTGTGGTATAGTGTAGTATAGTGTAGTGTGGTATAGTGTAGTGTGTAGTGTAGTATAGTGTAGTGTGGTATAGTGTAGTATAGTGCAGTGTGTAGTGTAGTGTAGTGTGGTATAGTGTAGTATAGTGTAGTGTGTAGTGTAGTGTAGTGTGGTATAGTGTAGTGTAGTATAGTGTAGTGTGTAGTGTAGTGTAGTGTGGTATAGTGTAGTGTAGTATAGTGTAGTGTGTAGTGTAGTGTAGTGTAGTGTAGTGTAGTGTAGTGTAGTGTAGTGTAGTGTGCTGTTAAAGCTGTGAGTGTCCAGCACAGTGGCCGCCCCTCAGACTCTATCGTGTAACATCAGGTGAAATCTCGTCATGTTTGAGCACAGTGAGCGCATCGCCCTGTCTGACTGTACACGTGTTCGTCTGCTGGTCTGAGAGAGTCTGATCTCCCTCCTCCTCCAGAGTCCAGCTGGGAAAAGCCGGAGGAGTTGAGTTCAGACGACGTGTCTCCTCCTGGGGTCGATTCTCCTCGTAAAGAGACGGAGAGCGCAGCGCTGGACCGTTCCTCTCCCGCACAGCCGGAACACACTGCTGAAGACAAAGCTGAGGACACAGCAGAAGCAGACGACAACACACCGAGCAGCGGCCCCAAGATCAGCTTCAGGGTGAGACACACACACACATACACGCACACACACACACTCGCACACATTCGCACACTCGCACACACACACACACACAATCGCACACACACACACACACACACACACATTCGCACGCACACACACACACACACACACACACACACACACACACACACACACACACACACACACATATAGTCATCATTCATTCATTTTCCTTATGTCTTAGTCCCTTTATTAATCAGGGTTTTCCACAGTGGAATGAACTGCAAACTTACCCAGCACTTACACTTTCAGCTGCAACCCAACACTGGGAAACACCTGCACACACTTGCATTCACACTCATACACTACGGCCAGTGTAGTTGATCAGTTCCCCTATAGTGTATGTGTTTGGACTGGGGGAAACCGGAGCACCCGGAGGAAACCCAAGCCAACACGGGGAGAACATGCAAACTCCACACAGAAACACCAACTGACCCAGCCAGGGCTCGAACTAGAGACTTTCACTAGAGAGTCCTGCACAGTGGTCAGAGGGGTTGTGAGCGGTTCTTCTTCAGAATAGTGTTCAGGTCACTGCTGATGCTGCTGGAGGGAAACCTGTCCTGACTCACTGCTCCAAAACAGCCCAAAGTGCTCAATAATGTTAAGTTCTGGGTACTGTGCAGGCCATGGCAGATGTTCAACTTCACTGTCATGTTCATTAGACCGCTCTGTCTCCAGTCCTGCTGTGTGTATCACTGCATTATCATCCTGACACACACCACCGCCTTCAGGACAATGGTTGACCCATTGGGTCACATGGGTTCTCCCGAATGGTTGGGTAGTCCTTTGCAGTGACCCAGTGCTCATTTAGCACCAGTATTGAGTCTAGGGAATGCCATGATATTGAGCCCAAACCATCAGGGACCCCCCCATGCTTGACTCTGGGCATCAGTGGTCTGGGTGGGCCGCTTCTGTGGGGCTTCTCCACACCGTAACTCTGGGAAAGACAGTGAAGCTGGACTCATCAGAGAACAGCACATGAGTACACGACACTACTAAAAACACACACACACACACACACACATCCAGAGACTCAGCCGTGTGTTTGTGTGTCTCTGATCTCACAGAAGAGAAAAGAAGAGCCGTCTCAGACTCCAGCAGACGGTGCAGAACAGAAGAGTTCTGATGATGGAGCGGGCGGAGAGCAGAAGCAGGAGGACAGCGGCGTGTCGGAGGCTGAGGTGGAGAAAGCTGCAGTGGTGGAGCCAGTGGTGGTGCAGGAGGTGAGGCCGGTGAAGAGAGCCAGAACCACCAATCCATACGGAGCCTGGGAGCAGATCCAGATCCAGCCCGACCCATAGTAAGACTTGCTGTTATTCTGGCTCATGACTAGTCCCTCAGCCTCGACGCCTGAACGAGGGTCATACCATGAGGGTTATTGAGGGCTAGAACTTACCCAAGGCCTCGGGGGTAGATTACTCCTGTGTGTGTTATTGTGTTTGTTCCCTGCAATGAGTGTGTGTTATTAACTGTGTGTGTGTGTGTGTGTGTTGTGCAGTGAGAGTGTGGACCTGCAGCTGCCGCAGGTGGAGGTGTGTGTTCAGAGTCCCGCAGCCGCCCCGCAGACGTCCCCCCGCAGCTTTAAGGAGCGCAGCATCAGCTCTCTGGGGGCCGACAGCAGCGCCGGCGCCTCCTTCAGGAAGAGGAAGACGGAGAACGGCAAACCCAGGAGCCTGCGGCAGAGGGCCCAGGACGACTAGCAGAACCAACACCGTCACGTCACGGCGCTCCTCTACAGATTTCACTGCCTCAGAATAATCCGCTTGTGAATATCTCCAGGAATAAGATGTGTTTCTAGATGTTTCGCTCTGTGTGTGTGTGTGTGTGTGTGTGTGTGTGTTTTCTGAATAGTGCCACAGTTTAATAAACTCCTCTAGATGAGTTGAGACGGTCTTTGCTCTCCACACTCATTAAACCGGACTGGACTGCTCTCCTCCTTCATCCTCTGTCATGGAGAGTTCGTGTTTATATCAAATAATTGCGTGTGTGTGCATGATATCTGTGTTTCTGTGAGCGTCTGATAGCCTCCAGCGTCTCCACACCCACAGCACAACAACATACACACATAAAACACTTATTAATGACCACTGAAATACAATTACTGACACACACACACACACACACACACACACACACACACACACGCACGCACACTGCTATTCCTGCTGGTTTATTATTCTCTCATGCAGCTTTCAGTAATTAAACAGGAAAATAAACAGAATTAATGATGAAAACACCATGAAATATGAGCTGAGACGTGCGTTCAGTTCAGTTCAGTTCAGTTGCAGTGGTAATTCCGTCTGATGATCAAGTGTTCACACAGGTATGGTACGGGATGACAGGTGTGATGCAGGGGTTGTTCTGTTGTTAGGTTAAAATTGGACATGTTGCCATGGCAATTAAGCTGAAATATTGAATTTACAGTTTATTCCAAGCTCTGTAAAATGTATACACATTAAAATCTATTCTTCAAATGAGAATAGGTTTAGTTTGCCCAAAAATTTAAGTTCTGTCATTGTTAACTCAACTCTGAAAGCTTGAACACAGATATCTGTTAACTTCTTATGTGGAAGTCAATGGTTACAGATTTGCAGCTTTCTTCAGAATATCCAGTGTTCAGCAGAAGAAAGAAGCTCGTATAGGTGTGTAGGGAACACTTGAGGGAGAGTGAACAGTGAGCACTTCTCATTGTTGTGTGAACGGCCCCTTTAACACTAGTGTGCTGTGGTAGTGTGGCCTCTAGCGGCCGCATGTGTGCACTGCGCTCAAATATTCCCAGAATGCTTCACTCTAACACAACACTTCGCCATTTTCCGCGAACGGGCGCTTCTCGGTGGAGAAACGTTAACTAGGTCAAAAAACTCCCGGAGAAACACTCGAAGCGAGCTTCACCGGAGCCTCCCGTCCGAGCGCGTCGATCCTCCCGCCGCCACCGCACCAACCGAGAGCCAATGACCGGATTCGGTTCCGCCGCTCGGATGAAGAGTTCCAGCGCGGGCCCGGGCTGAAGAGACGATCCTCGGAGATCCAGACGAGCAGCGACACACACAGGTATACACACACACACTCCTATAAACACCGGGAGACACACTGCAGATGAGGATTGTGCTTCAGTTCAGATTTATCGTGAGCTATCTTTCGCAGATTGATTTCCCGCAGATGCTTAGCGGAATGTTCAAGCTGCTCTGACGCTGTTCAGCTGCACGTGACCACAATAACCGGCCACGTGACTGTAGCGTTTGTAACTGCATGTTAATAAACTCTCTGTTTCTAGTGAGTGGACTTGACAAACCACCTGTAGAGTCGCACACACGTCCTCATGTCTGTGTGCTGGCAGGAGTCCTCAGCAGGAGATGAGCAGAGGTCTGTCATGAGTTATCTCTAATGCAGCTCTCTGATGATGATGATGATGATGATGAAGTGCTGCTTTGTCCTCACTAATCATCTTCATAATGAGCAAAGGTTAATTACTACTGGAGTATGTACTACATTTGAGCTAGAGTTTACTACACTACTGTAAGAGAAGTGTGCACTGGATAGTGTGAATGGAGTTCATTTATGAGCTGTTTATTCCAGAAATGGTTAATGATGGTGAGTATAAAGGCCTCTTGTGTTCTGCACGGTGGGTTTGGATTTACTGATTTAATTATCTCTGGGAGAAATGACTATAAATATTGATCAGTAAACTACTCGCTCTTAACACTAGTGTGATCATGTGTAGCCTCGCTGTTTCTACGCCACACAACCCGCTCCGAGCTGGGATCGAACCGGAAACCTTCCGCATGGGGGTCGGTCCTTAGAGCAGAGGAGTGAGGTTACCTGCACAGCACTTACTAGCTGACCACCGTTACACATGACTGTAGATAAACAGTAGAGTAGAATAACAGGAAAATAGCAGTGCGCCACATCCAGCAGCATTGTGTGTGTGTGTGTGTGTGTGTGTGTGTGTGTGTGTGTGTGTGTGTGTGTGTGTGTGTGTGTCCTGAATAAGGTGAAGTGTAGTGATGTTATTGCGAGTCCAGCTGTTGATGCAGGTGTCTCATCTATATCATTATCTGTCCAGTGTTTCTCTGGCTTGACTCATCAGTGAGGGACTCATGTAGGGTGTGTTCACATGTCATTTGTGTGTGTGTGTGTGTGTGTGTGTGTGTGTGTGTGTGTGTGTGAGAAAGTTGGTGTTAGTCATCATGTTTTGTTTGATGAGTGAGCTCTACTGTAACAGCACACGACTGAACTGGAAAAACTGGAGCCTCACTGCTGATACACACTTCACTTCTGCTGTGTGTGTGTGTGTGTGTGTGTGTGTGTGTGTGATCGATACTGAACACTGGTCTCAGATTTAGGAATGGGTGTTATGGACTTAAAATGATATCACAGTGTTTTCTGGTATGTATTGTAATGATTTTGAAGATAGTTTAAATGTGTTGACTCAGAGACGAGAATATCCAGTATCTTCAGAGAAAATTCACTAAATTCTTAATTAGTGTTTTAATTTACACTCTTGACCCCTGCTCCTGGGCTCTGCTCTTCATACGTGGATCGTTTCGTTCTTCAAAACTCATCTGAGAGTTGTTGTCATAGCAACAGTTCTGGAGCTCAAACCTGCTCAGGAGCAGCAGCTCATGTAAACAGGATTAGATCAGGTCAGTTCAAGCTAAGATAACACTGAAAATATGTACTGAATGCTGAATATCTTCTTACAGTAGCAGTTATATATACTTGGGAAAATTGTAAATGTATATATGTTTAATTATATATATATATATATATATATATATATATATATATATATATATATATATATATATATATATAAAATATATATACATATATATATATATATATATATATATATATATAGAGAGAGAGAGAGAGAGAGAGAGAGAGTAAAAAATATATATATATATTAATAAAACTTCTGCCATCTGCACTCTGAAATAAAAGTATAAAGACTGCCACCTGCTGGCTCAAAGAGAACATTTATTGAAATGAACTTTTTAGATACAAACGTGTACAGCACAATACTCGACGTTTAAAAAAGTATAATAGTTTAAAAATAGTTTTTTAAAAGTTGCAGACATCTTTATCAATATCAAAATACTTTTTAGATACAAAATTAATGTAGTTATTCAACAAATGCCCACAGCCCCAAACCAATGAGGAGAGTTATTGCTTTTCAGATCTGTCAAACAGTTTACTGCTAATTTTATTTAAATTTGCTCACATATTAATCAGATGATGTCATCACGCTGCTGTGCCGTCAGCCAATGGCTGCATTGCTGATCATGATTTGGAGGATGGATAGATCTGTCCTTCACAACACACACAGATCTCAGATCAGCTCATCCAGACACTTTAATCTGACTCACAGACTTGTTTGTTGACAAATTAGCCAGAGATCAGTTATCAAGATGAACAGATCCAGGATCTGCTGAATCCTCCTAGATCATTTAAGTGAGGTATGAAGAACAGAGCCCTGTATGTCCGCTGTCCTGAACCACATGCTAGTGGCTGCTGGTGATTAAAACCGTGTGAATACAGGAATCCCTATTTAACACTGTTTAAAGCGACCCAGAAATGCGCATCTACTCTCCCTCGAGGAGTTGAAGACATTAACGAAATCTGTTGAACATGAATGGAGATGTTCTGAAGAAAGCTGAAACCTTTGACCGCTGCAGTATTTGTTTGTCTTATGGTTTCCGGTTTCCAACATTCTTCAAAGTATCTTCATTTGTGTTTAACAGAAGAGAGAAACTCGTAACGGTTTAAAGAAGTAAAGTAGTGCTGAACCTGAGCCGTGTTCCTCCAGAATGAAGCGCGGTCAGCAGCGTGTGGATGAAGCGGAGCCCGGCGGCGGCCCCGGAGACCCTGAGCTCTGCAAGCGGCTGCGCTGCGACTCTGAGGACGGAGACGGACCTGTGGACTGGGGTCAGCTGCCCCAGGAGATCCTCCTGCAGATCCTGCAGTACCTGCCGCTGCTGGACCGGGCGATCGCCTCGCAGGTGTGCCACCGCTGGAACCAGGCCTTCCACATGCCCGAGCTCTGGAGGTGCTTCGAGTTTGAGCTCAACCAGCCGGCCAGCTCCTACCTGCAGGCCACACACCCCGAGCTGATCAAGCAGATCATCAAACGGCACGCCAACCACCTGCAGTACGTCAGCTTCAAGGTGAGAACACACACACACACACACACACACACAGCTTACACAACCTACATTTACTCCTGTGTGTGTGTGTGTGTGTGTGTTCAGGTGGACAGCAGCACTGAGTCTGCAGAGGCAGCGTGTGATATCCTCTCTCAGCTGGTCAACTGCTCTCTGAAGACTCTGGGACTCATCTCCACCGCTCGACCCTCCTTCATGGAGCTGCCCAAAGTATGACACACACACACACACACACACACACACACACACATGCATATCTGTCTTATATATTGTCATAATATATTGAGGCTAGAGCATGTTCTGCTGAACAGAATGAGCTTCAGTGGGGTTTTGAAGGGTCAGTTCACCCAAAACTGAAAAAGTTGTAATTATTTACTGTCCCTCAAGTGTTTTCAAACCTTTAAAAGTTTCTTTCTTCTGTGGAATAATAAAGAAGATTTCAAAGAATGCTGAAAACCTGTAACCACTGACTCACACAGTATTAGTCGTTCCTATAATGGAGGTGGATGGTTACCTGCAGCTCTGCTGTATGAGGAGTGCTGGATCTGTGTTTAGGGTCATTGCCGTGATGTGATGGCTGATCTTACTGTGCTGTTGTGTTCAGTCTCACTTCATCTCTGCGCTGACCGTGGTGTTCGTCAACTCCAAATCCCTGTCCTCGCTGAAGATCGACGACACGCCGGTGGACGACCCCTCGCTGAAGGTGCTGGTGGCCAACAACAGCGACACGCTGAAGCTGCTGAAGATGAGCAGCTGTCCACACGTGTCTCCCGCAGGTCAGCTGACCGTCTGAACACAGCAGCGTCACTACAGTAAATCCTCAGCTCAAATCATCTGCACATGCACTACTGAAGGCACACTCGCGCTATAGATCTCCTCACAACCATTCCCCAAGTGATGTTCAGCAGAGCCAGGACGTGTGCACAGTGTTTCCTGCAGTGTTTAGTCTCTGCAGAGAGTTTGGCTGGAATAAAAGCAGTTCTCCTATGCCTCGCCTAATTACCCTAGTGAAGCCTTGAAATGTCACTGTACACTGAATCCCAGTGTCTGGAGGAATATCTAGTCTCATGTTGTGTGCTGTCATTATCAGAAATCACTTATTAAAACTAGTCCTGTCACAGTAATCAATATATCGACTTATCGTGCAATATTGCAGATGACCTCAGTCATTTTTGCCATTGCCATATATATATATATATACACACAATCACAAATAACATTAAAGCCATTTTACAATGACATTTATGTTCTACCTCACCGGTGTCGGTTTATAATTGGACAATTACTTAATAGGGCATTTAATAGTGTATATAATAGCACACTAATCTGTTTACAGTAAATTACAGAATTTAAATGATCTTAATTATGAGAAGTGTTTAAAGTGTTTATGACTGTTTGCATTATTGTGCTGTTATACAATAATTATATAATCAGTGGCATAAAAGAATCTCAGAATGACAATAATATTGCTTATCGCAACCATTTCACCACAAAATAAGAATTCCTCATCGCGACAGACCGAATCAGAACTATTCTGCTGATGAATGTTAAAGCTGCTGTGTGTCAGTGTTGGACTCTTCGCCTCATATAAACAGCATCATGTGTGTGCAGATAGTCAGATCATGCTCAGTGAACACTCCTGTTTATCTGAAACACAATGCTGGAGTCAGATCTTCGTACATCACTTAAATGATCTAAGATGATTTGGCAGATCCTGGATCTTTTAATCTTGATAACTGATCTCTGGCTAATTAGGTTCTCCAAACAAGTTCGCGAATCAGATTAGAATATCTGGATGAACTGATCTGAGATCGCTGTGTGTGTTGTGAAGGACAGATCTATCCATCCTCCAAATCATGATCAGCAATGCAACGATTGGCTGACGGCACAGCAGCGTGATGACATCATCTGATTAATATTCAATTATCCATGTGAGCAAAATTACATCAAATTAGCAGTAAACGGTTTGTTAAATATGACACGCAGTAACTTCACATTTGTTGTGAGCTGCAGGCTTTACACTTTCATGTGTCGAGAGTATTCATCATGCATTTCAATGCAAATCAATGTATTTAGTTCTACATTTAGAAAAGATTTCCTTTATTATAGAAGCCGTTTTTTAATTGGTGTATTGAATAACTGGTTGTTTACAAAAGCATTTTCATATTGGTAAAGGCGTCTGCAACTTTTGTGAAGCATCAAATCACCGTCATATTAACTATCAAAACAAGTTTATGACTGCATAAATGTATTATTACTTTAAACTAAGTCACATATTCTGCATTTCTATCATACACAATTTGTACTAAAGCGATCTAAAAAGTTCATATCAATAAGTTTTCTCTGTGCACCAGCAGGTGGCAGTCTTTGTACTTTCATTTCCAGGGTGCAGATTGCATAAGTTTTATTAATATGTATAACTTTATTTATTTTATTAATGACTATAACTTAATATATATAGTTGAAAAATATGTACCATTTTCCCAAGTGTATATAACTACTGCTGTAAGAAAATATCAGAATTGGGAACATACTTTCTGTATTATCTTTGCTTGAACTAAGCCGATCTAATCCTGTTTATATGAATGAACCTGCTCCCGATCAGGTTTGACCTAGCAGATCTGTTTCCATGACAACAACTCTCGGATCAGCTTTGAAGAACGAAACGATCCTGGATCATGTCAAATCGTCAATATCCAAATCCAGCTAACTGAGTAATCCACGTACGAAGAACGGACCCCTGGAGTCAGATCTTCTGCTGTGGTCATGTGTGTTGCGTGCCGGAGCGGCTGTCTTTGTTTTGGTCTCTTTAACCCGCCCACTGGCAGTGTAGCCAATTACATTTCAGCACCTCTGCATTTTAGCACTACTAGGAAACTAGCCTGATCCTGGGGCGAAGGAGTGGCGCTGTAGGTAGTGCTGTCGCCTCACAGCAAGAAGGTCGCTGGTTCGATCCTCAGCTCAGTTGGTGTTTCTGTGTGGAGTTTGCATGTTCCCCCTCCCTTCGCGTGGGTTTCCTCCAGGTGCTCCGGTTTCCTCCACAGTCCAAACACATGTGGTGCAGGTGAATTGGGTTGGCTAAATTGTCCGTAGTGTGTGTGTGTGTGTGTGGATGTTTCCCAGAGATGGGTTGCGGCTGGAAGGGCATCCACTGCGTAAAAACGTGCTGGATAAGTTGGCGGTTCATTCCGCTGTGGCGACCCCGGATTAATAAAGGGACTAAGCTGACAAGAAAATGAATGAATGAATGAAGTAGCCTGATCCAGGGCAGGTTAACTCTCAGGCTAAGTTCAAGCTTAATTTAGGTAATATTAACATTCACCTGCTGTAATTTAAAGTCATTTTAATTCACGTAACCTCTGAATAATAATGAAACTTTTATAGTCACTTAATAGTGAAAAAAAATTATATATATATATATGTGTGTGTGTTTTCAATAGTCTCCAGAACAAACCATCATTATACAATAACTTGCCTAATATATATACACACACACACACACACACACCCCAAACATCTTTAAGAACAGAATAACATATACATTTAACTGCAAATAAGTTATTGCAAACAAAAAAATACAAACTACAACATTTCTCTACATTTCTGTATTTTGAATGTTTCTGTTGATTGATTTTCTCTCCTGTTTATTCAGAAGTGTGCTTTATATTTTCCCCAACAGGTTGATTTGGGTGTTCTGGTTTTTTCACTGTTTATTTTTTGTTAGATTAGCTCCACATTTGCTTCAGTACTGAATAATCTGATGTATTGTATGTGCACAAAGATATTACTGTAAAGCGTTCTCTAGAAAATCTGCATTTACAACGTTGATCTGCGAGGGGTGTAGCTAATATGTTTATATGAATGACAAATATTTAACAAGGAAAATAATATTAGGAAAGCACTGACTAATATAAGGAAGTAAACTACAGTTCTTAAAGAATAACGATAAAGCTGTAAACCCTGAGCGGATAATCAGGAGATGATTAGCAGCCGCCTCACATTAATATAAAGATCCTTTTATTGCCAGCTGTGCTGTAGTTTTTGATTATTATGTTTAAATTATTATGTTTGAACTCTAAAAAACAGGACGCTCACTTCTGTTGGCCTCAATCTGGCAACCTGCGCTTGCATGTGTTTTAATCCAGGAGTGCAATACCTAGCTCAACCACCGGGTGTCAAACTCACACACTGCACCTCTGATGAAACAGGCTGGTGTCTGCCACACGGCACGTGTGAAATATTAATAATGACAGATGTTTTGACTGCAATATTCACCTGCATCTGTGCTGATAATCTGATTTACTCCTGTAACAGACTGAGCAGTGTGTGTGAACAGCAGGATTCAGCACAGAGAGATCTCAATATAGACGCTTCACTATAACAAGAGCAGCCTTAAGAAGCAGCTTAAGGAAACCACATTCCTAACAGGTGTGTGTGTGCGTGTGTGTGTGTGCAGGTATCCTGTGTGTGGCGGATCAGTGTCACGGTCTGCGTGAGTTAGCGCTGAACTATCACCTGCTGAGCGATGATCTTCTGCTAGCGCTGTCGTCGGAGCGTCACGTTCACCTGGAGCACCTGCGCATCGACGTGGTGAGCGAGAACCCGGGCCAGCACTTCCACTCCATCAAGAAGAGCAGCTGGGACGCCATGGTGCGCCACTCGCCCAAGTTCAGCCTGGTGATGTACTTCTTCCTGTACGAGGATGAGTTCGGGCCCTTCTTCCAGCACGAGGTGCCGGTGACGCACCTGTACTTCGGCCGCTCCGTCAGTAAGGAGGTGCTGGGGCGCGTGGGGCTGACGTGCCCGCGGCTGGTGGAGCTGGTGGTGTGCGCTAACGGGCTGCGGCCGCTGGACGAGGAGCTGATCCGGATGGCGGAGCGCTGCCGTCAGCTGTCGGCCGTGGGGCTGGGCGAGTGCGAGGTGTCCTGCAGCGCCTTCGTGGAGTTCGTGAAGATGTGCGGCCGTCGCCTCTCGCAGCTCTCCATCATGGAGGAGGTGCTGGTGCCCGACAGCAGGTACGGCCTGGACGACATACACTGGGAGGTGTCCAAACACCTGGGCCGGGTCTGGTTCCCTGACATGATGCCCACCTGGTAGAACCGCAGTCTGGAGCTTCAGCACACACTGAAGGAAGCTGTGTGTGTGTGTGCGGACAGTTCATGCACTTAATTAGTTATCCAGCAATATATTACACGCACACACACACACACACACACTCGCGGCTCTGTTCAGATAATTTACTCCTGCACTTTATAGAGATGTACATATGAGACTGTGGGCTGTGTCCATATTCCTCCTGATGACGGGTAACTGTACGCTGTCTTGTGTGTGTGTGTGTGTGTGTGTGTGTGTGTGTGTGTGTGTGTGTGTGTGTGTGTGTGTGTGTGTGTGTGTGTGTGTGTGTGTGTGTGTGTGTGCTGACAGTGCTGTTCATGATTCTGTTGTTGTTTTGGAATAAACCCTGTGATGACTACTGATACTGCTCTGTGCTTTACTGGACTCGCGCTCACTGATGATGAACACTAATGCTTTAATAGAAACATCATGTAGGAACATCATAATGTTCACACACACACACCAGGGCTCAAGAGTAAGGACTGCCCGGGGCCCGGGAGAACCGTTTGGGACAGTAGACGGGATCATTACTGGCCTGATTGAGAACACCTTTTGTTAAATAATTTATTTATTTTTGTTCAGATCTTTTTATTAACATTTTGGTCAGTAAAACATCAATTTTAAAAGTGTTTGAAAATCAGAGATAAATGATCTTTGCTCCAACAGAGCCCCCCCCCCACTGCACCATTCTACACAGCATGTTATGGCCATTACTGATCTGTTTTACATCATGTCATGATACACACACACACACACACACACAAGTAGAGAACAGTTCCATTATATGTTCACTCATCTATTGTATATATATATATATATATATACACACACACACACACACACACACACGAGTCACGAGAGGCCTAGCCAAAGTAAAATAAAGAACTAAAATAATTTAAATAGAGTTAAATTCAGATAACCCTGATTTCTTACCATCCAAATGGGATGCCACTTTTATAACATGGTGCAATAAGGGACTTATGATAATTGATCAGTTATTTAATGAAAACACTATGCACTCATTCTCTTATCTTAAAGACAAATTTATGTTGTCGTCAAGTGAATTCTTTCGATACTTACAATTAAGAAGCTATATTACAACTCATAAAGAAAAGGAAATATTCAAAAAAGTCCCAACTAATGTGGAACAGGATTTTATTGATATAAAAAAACAAAAAGGATTACATAAAGGACACATATCACAGATATATAATAGCCTAATTCTGGATTCAACAGATAACACCCTTCAAATTAAAGAAAAATGGGAATCTGAACTTAATGAAAAAATTGAGGATGATATTTGGGAAAACATATGTTCAGAAGCTCATAAGGGGATCAACAGCCATAACTGGAAAGAGTTTGACTGGAAAACATAAATTAGATTTTTTAGATAACCATTGATGGTCTCCAAATATACTAATCGTCCACAGTCAGAGGAATGCTGGAGGGGTTGCGGAAATGTGGGTAATCACGCACATATATTTTGGGAATGTCCGAAGATACTTGCATTTTGGCAAGGGGTAAAGATTGAGATAATGAAAATTATGCAGGTAGATCTACCTTTTACTCCCCTGTTTTTCTTGCTTGAAGGGATACCCCAGGATAAATATAATAAAAACCAGAGATATACTACATATACTTTTACTAAGTGCAAGAAAGACCATAACAATAAATTGGATGAAGCCACACCCTCCAACAATAGTACAGTGGATAGAAAAACTTGATTGTATATATAGAATGGAGTATATGACTGCTCAACTTCAACTAAAACTGGATATTTTTAAACAAAGATGGGCACCTGTTACGTTGTACCTGAATAGGACATAGTATTTCTAGCTCCTTTGAAACTGAAAATATTGTATGTTTTTTTTTTTGTAATTTTTTTTATTTACATCTGCGGCTACTGTCTTTTTTTATTTTATTTTATAATTTTTTATTTATTTAATTATTTTTTTTTTTGTTAATGACCGCTGCTGTCACTGAATGTTCTGTTCTGTAAAACGTTTTAATGTATAAAAATAAAGTAAAAAAAAAAAAAAAAATTGAGTTAAAATCAGTGTGAGCAACTAATAAACTGACAATATGAAGTTTGGATGCATTAGCTGTGTGTATGTCAGCACTGGCTGCCAAATAAGATCCCATTTCTGACTGCAGCCCTGTGACGACCCCTGGATTCCAGTCTGGATGTGGCAGATCCTGATTGGCTGCCTGGTCGCTCCCCAATTAGTTCAAAGCTTATAAATGCCGGTGTGTGTGCCAGCTTCTGAAGGGCAGTGCGTCCTCGGTCAAGACCATCTCTTAATTTCAGCAACCGTATGGTGTTGTTTGGCATTATTTATATGTGTAGTTCAAGTTGGCTATTTTTTATTATCCTCTAGAGCAGCGGTTCTCAAACGCTCTCATCAAGCACCACCTCAGAGAAGAGTAGTCTCTCCATGTACCAGCACAATGAGCAGTGTTGAAATACAGTAGTGTAGCAGACCCTGTAAAGCAGCTACACCTCTGCACAGTTAAAACAATGTGGCAGATGACCTCAGAAATACAGGCTATGTCATAAATGGCATATTATTTACATCATTTTTGATCAATTTTGAAATATATGTACATGACATATTTCATTCCTCCGCGCACCACTAGAAGGAATCCTGCGCACCACAGTTTGAGAACCACAGCTCTAGACATTTGTTTGTTTCTTGATGTGTTGTTCTATTAGTTTTGTATAATAATTAAGTTGCATTTATAATATTTTGTTTGAGCTCTTTTGTTGCGACTCGAATGAGGGGTCGTAACAAACCCTTGGAGGAGAACCGGATCTTCTCATTGTTAGATGGTACAGAAGGTCCTGACTCCAATCATTAAGAGTTGGAGGAAGTTTGTCCTGCCATTAGTGCAGTATAAGACGTCCAGCGATTCATGTGGGAAAAGAAATCCCGCTTTTGGTGTTGTCTAAACTGGGTTCTGAGATTAATTGGTAAATCATTTAGAACTGCAGTAAACACCGTCACACGCTCCATGCTGCTCTTTCTGTTTTGTTTTTGCTCATTAACATTTTTAAATATTATTTCAAGAGTTCACACTTAGCTGATGATTGATTATAAGCAAGTTTGGCATGCTGTCCCGGGAGAGAGCCCTGAGCTCAAAGGTTCTTGAGCCCTGGGCTCCCTCCCGTTTGGAGGAAGAGAGGGGAGCCTTGAGCTCAGGTAGATCTCGACAACTCCCCCTTGATAAGAGCTGATGACTAAACATTGAATGCTATTAAAAGATATGCTGCATTATAAGATTACCTGAATTGCAAATTTAGATTTATCAATTTACTTGTTGTGCAGGTTTTTGGAATGTGGGAGGAAACCAGAGGACCCGGGGAAAACCCACGCAAGCACGGGAAGAACATGCAAACTACTCACAGAAACGACCACCGGCCTGTTGAAGGACTAGAAACGGTGACGTTCTTGTGGTGAGGCGACAGTGCTAGTCACTGGGCCACCGTGCCGCCCTATGGAGGGAAAGGTGAAGAGGTAGGGGTGGAAGGGGGGATTCTTCAAATCGAAGATGACTGTAGTGAAAACCCCTGACTCTTTATAGTGGGTTAGGAATGGCCTGATTGGTGGATCATGCATGCTAATGCAGAACCAGCCGTGTTCAATCATCATCACGTGCTCCTCTCCAAATTACTTCATGAATAAACTTCACTTAAATACATTCATTCTGTCACTTTCTTTTTGGCTTAGTCCCTTTATTATTTAGAGGTCGCCACAGTGAAAGGAACCACCAACTATTCTAGCATATGTTTTACACAGCGGATACCATCAAGCTGCAACCAAGTACTGGGAAACATCCGCACACTCTTGCATTCACACACACTACGGCCAGTGTAGTTGATCAGTTCCCCTATAGCGCATGTGTTTGGACTGTGGGGGAAACCGGAGCACCCGGAGGAAACCAACACGGGGAGAACATGCAAACTCCACACAGAAACACCAACTGACCCAGCCCAGGCTCGAACCAGAGATCTTGCTGGAAGGCGATTGTGCCACCCATTGTGCCACTGTGCTGCCCTATTTAAATATATTCATTCATTCATTCTCTTGTCGGCTTAGTCCCTTTATTAATCCGGGGTCGCCTCAGCGGAATGAACCGCCAACTTATCCAGCAAGTTTTTACACAGCGGATGCCCTTCCAGCCGCAACCCATCTCTGGGAATCATCCACACACACTCACTCATACACTACAGACAATTTAGCCGACCCAGTTCCCGTATAGCGCATGTGTTTGGACTGTGGGGGAAACCGGAGCACCCGGAGGAAACCCACGCCAACACGGGGAGAACATGCAAACTCTACACAGAAACACCAACTGAGCCAAGGCTCAAACCAGCAACCTACTTGCAGTGAGGCGACAGCACAACCCACTGTGCCACCGTGCCGCCCTATTTAAATACACTATGTAAGTAATTATAGACATTATTTGTTGACACTGTTTGTAATGTGTGGGTGAGAATGGTTTTCTTTGGTGTGTTCAGTGGAAATATTGGCAGCGCAAGTACAAATCTGAACTATTGACCCATCTGGACCAGCAGAAAAGATCCTTGTGTTGATCCCTGCACACACTGCTGATTCACTAGAGCCGAGAGCTTCATGATGCGGTGATCTTTCCTCCAGCAAGTGGAGCTGGTGAAGAGTGGAGCTGGTGATGAGTGGAGCTGGTGATGAGTGGAGCTGGTGATGAGTGGAGCTGGTGAAGAGTGGAGCTGGTGATGAGTGGAGCTGGTGAAGAGTGGAGCTGGTGATGAGTGGAGCTGGTGATGAGTGGAGCTGGTGAAGAGTGGAGCTGGTGATGAGTGGAGCTGGTGAAGAGTGGAGCTGGTGATGAGTGGAGCTGGTGATGAGTGGAGCTGGTGATGAGTGGAGCTGGTGATGAGTGGAGCTGGTGATGAGTGGAGCTGGTGATGAGTGGAGCTGGTGATGAGTGGAGCTGGTGAAGAGTGGAGCTGGTGATGAGTGGAGCTGGTGAAGAGTGGAGCTGGTGATGAGTGGAGCTGGTGATGAGTGGAGCTGGTGATGAGTGGAGCTGGTGAAGAGTGGAGCTGGTGATGAGTGGAGCTGGTGATGAGTGGAGCTGGTGATGAGTGGAGCTGGTGATGAGTGGAGCTGGTGAAGAGTGGAGCTGGTGATGAGTGGAGCTGGTGATGAGTGGAGCTGGTGATGAGTGGAGCTGGTGATGAGTGGAGCTGGTGATGGAGCTGGTGATGAGTGGAGCTGGTGATGAGTGGAGCTGGTGATGAGTGGAGCTGGTGATGAGTGGAGCTGGTGATGAGTGGAGCTGGTGATGAGTGGAGCTGGTGATGAGTGGAGCTGGTGATGAGTGGAGCTGGTGATGGAGCTGGTGATGAGTGGAGCTGGTGATGAGTGGAGCTGGTGATGAGTGGAGCTGGTGATGAGTGGAGCTGGTGATGAGTGGAGCTGGTGATGAGTGGAGCTGGTGATGGAGCTGGTGATGAGTGGAGCTGGTGATGAGTGGAGCTGGTGAAGAGTGGAGCTGGTGAAGAGTGGAGCTGGTGATGGAGCTGGTGATGGAGCTGGTGATGGAGCTGGTGATGAGTGGAGCTGGTGATGAGTGGAGCTGGTGATGAGTGGAGCTGGTGATGAGTGGAGCTGGTGATGGAGCTGGTGATGAGTGGAGCTGGTGATGAGTGGAGCTGGTGATGGAGCTGGTGATGAGTGGAGCTGGTGATGAGTGGAGCTGGTGATGAGTGGAGCTGGTGAAGAGTGGAGCTGGTGATGAGTGGAGCTGGTGAAGAGTGGAGCTGGTGATGAGTGGAGCTGGTGATGAGTGGAGCTGGTGATGAGTGGAGCTGGTGATGGAGCTGGTGATGAGTGGAGCTGGTGATGGAGCTGGTGATGAGTGGAGCTGGTGATGAGTGGAGCTGGTGATGGAGCTGGTGATGAGTGGAGCTGGTGATGAGTGGAGCTGGTGAAGAGTGGAGCTGGTGATGAGTGGAGCTGGTGATGAGTGGAGCTGGTGATGAGTGGAGCTGGTGATGAGTGGAGCTGGTGATGAGTGGAGCTGGTGATGAGTGGAGCTGGTGATGAGTGGAGCTGGTGATGGAGCTGGTGATGAGTGGAGCTGGTGATGAGTGGAGCTGGTGATGAGTGGAGCTGGTGATGAGTGGAGCTGGTGATGAGTGGAGCTGGTGATGGAGCTGGTGATGAGTGGAGCTGGTGATGAGTGGAGCTGGTGATGGAGTTGGTGATGAGTGGAGCTGGTGATGAGTGGAGCTGGTGATGAGTGGAGCTGGTGATGGAGCTGGTGATGGAGCTGGTGATGGAGCTGGTGATGAGTGGAGCTGGTGATGAGTGGAGCTGGTGATGAGTGGAGCTGGTGATGAGTGGAGCTGGTGAAGAGTGGAGCTGGTGATGAGTGGAGCTGGTGATGAGTGGAGCTGGTGATGAGTGGAGCTGGTGATGAGTGGAGCTGGTGATGGAGCTGGTGATGGAGCTGGTGATGGAGCTGGTGATGAGTGGAGCTGGTGATGAGTGGAGCTGGTGATGAGTGGAGCTGGTGATGAGTGGAGCTGGTGATGAGTGGAGCTGGTGATGAGTGGAGCTGGTGATGGAGCTGGTGATGAGTGGAGCTGGTGATGAGTGGAGCTGGTGATGAGTGGAGCTGGTGATGAGTGGAGCTGGTGATGGAGCTGGTGATGAGTGGAGCTGGTGATGAGTGGAGCTGGTGAAGAGTGGAGCTGGTGAAGAGTGGAGCTGGTGATGGAGCTGGTGATGGAGCTGGTGATGGAGCTGGTGATGAGTGGAGCTGGTGATGAGTGGAGCTGGTGATGAGTGGAGCTGGTGATGGAGCTGGTGATGAGTGGAGCTGGTGATGAGTGGAGCTGGTGATGGAGCTGGTGATGAGTGGAGCTGGTGAAGAGTGGAGCTGGTGATGAGTGGAGCTGGTGATGAGTGGAGCTGGTGATGAGTGGAGCTGGTGATGGAGCTGGTGATGAGTGGAGCTGGTGATGGAGCTGGTGATGAGTGGAGCTGGTGATGAGTGGAGCTGGTGATGGAGCTGGTGATGAGTGGAGCTGGTGAAGAGTGGAGCTGGTGATGAGTGGAGCTGGTGATGAGTGGAGCTGGTGATGAGTGGAGCTGGTGATGAGTGGAGCTGGTGATGAGTGGAGCTGGTGAAGAGTGGAGCTGGTGATGAGTGGAGCTGGTGATGAGTGGAGCTGGTGATGAGTGGAGCTGGTGATGAGTGGAGCTGGTGATGGAGCTGGTGATGAGTGGAGCTGGTGATGAGTGGAGCTGGTGATGGAGCTGGTGATGAGTGGAGCTGGTGATGGAGCTGGTGATGAGTGGAGCTGGTGATGAGTGGAGCTGGTGATGGAGCTGGTGATGAGTGGAGCTGGTGATGAGTGGAGCTGGTGATGGAGCTGGTGATGAGTGGAGCTGGTGAAGAGTGGAGCTGGTGATGAGTGGAGCTGGTGATGAGTGGAGCTGGTGATGGAGCTGGTGATGAGTGGAGCTGGTGATGAGTGGAGCTGGTGATGGAGCTGGTGATGAGTGGAGCTGGTGATGGAGCTGGTGATGAGTGGAGCTGGTGATGAGTGGAGCTGGTGATGGAGCTGGTGATGAGTGGAGCTGGTGATGAGTGGAGCTGGTGAAGAGTGGAGCTGGTGATGAGTGGAGCTGGTGATGAGTGGAGCTGGTGATGAGTGGAGCTGGTGATGAGTGGAGCTGGTGATGAGTGGAGCTGGTGATGAGTGGAGCTGGTGATGAGTGGAGCTGGTGATGGAGCTGGTGATGAGTGGAGCTGGTGATGAGTGGAGCTGGTGATGAGTGGAGCTGGTGATGAGTGGAGCTGGTGATGAGTGGAGCTGGTGATGAGTGGAGCTGGTGATGGAGCTGGTGATGAGTGGAGCTGGTGATGAGTGGAGCTGGTGATGGAGCTGGTGATGAGTGGAGCTGGTGATGAGTGGAGCTGGTGAAGAGTGGAGCTGGTGATGAGTGGAGCTGGTGATGAGTGGAGCTGGTGATGAGTGGAGCTGGTGATGAGTGGAGCTGGTGATGAGTGGAGCTGGTGATGGAGCTGGTGATGAGTGGAGCTGGTGATGAGTGGAGCTGGTGATGAGTGGAGCTGGTGATGGAGCTGGTGATGAGTGGAGCTGGTGATGAGTGGAGCTGGTGAAGAGTGGAGCTGGTGAAGAGTGGAGCTGGTGATGGAGCTGGTGATGGAGCTGGTGATGGAGCTGGTGATGAGTGGAGCTGGTGATGAGTGGAGCTGGTGATGAGTGGAGCTGGTGATGGAGCTGGTGATGAGTGGAGCTGGTGATGAGTGGAGCTGGTGATGGAGCTGGTGATGAGTGGAGCTGGTGAAGAGTGGAGCTGGTGATGAGTGGAGCTGGTGATGGAGCTGGTGATGAGTGGAGCTGGTGATGAGTGGAGCTGGTGATGGAGCTGGTGATGAGTGGAGCTGGTGATGGAGCTGGTGATGAGTGGAGCTGGTGATGAGTGGAGCTGGTGATGGAGCTGGTGATGGAGCTGGTGATGGAGCTGGTGATGAGTGGAGCTGGTGATGAGTGGAGCTGGTGATGAGTGGAGCTGGTGATGAGTGGAGCTGGTGATGAGTGGAGCTGGTGATGAGTGGAGCTGGTGATGGAGCTGGTGATGAGTGGAGCTGGTGATGAGTGGAGCTGGTGATGGAGCTGGTGATGAGTGGAGCTGGTGATGGAGCTGGTGATGAGTGGAGCTGGTGATGAGTGGAGCTGGTGATGGAGCTGGTGATGAGTGGAGCTGGTGATGAGTGGAGCTGGTGATGAGTGGAGCTGGTGATGAGTGGAGCTGGTGAAGAGTGGAGCTGGTGAAGAGTGGAGCTGGTGATGAGTGGAGCTGGTGATGAGTGGAGCTGGTGATGAGTGGAGCTGGTGATGAGTGGAGCTGGTGATGGAGCTGGTGATGAGTGGAGCTGGTGAAGAGTGGAGCTGGTGATGAGTGGAGCTGGTGATGAGTGGAGCTGGTGATGAGTGGAGCTGGTGATGAGTGGAGCTGGTGATGGAGCTGGTGATGAGTGGAGCTGGTGAAGAGTGGAGCTGGTGATGGAGCTGGTGATGGAGCTGGTGATGGAGCTGGTGATGGAGCTGGTGATGAGTGGAGCTGGTGATGGAGCTGGTGATGGAGCTGGTGATGGAGCTGGTGATGAGTGGAGCTGGTGATGAGTGGAGCTGGTGATGAGTGGAGCTGGTGATGGAGCTGGTGATGGAGCTGGTGATGGAGCTGGTGATGAGTGGAGCTGGTGATGGAGCTGGTGATGAGTGGAGCTGGTGATGGAGCTGGTGATGGAGCTGGTGATGGAGCTGGGGATGAGTGGAGCTGGTGATGGAGCTGGGGATGAGTGGAGCTGGTGATGGAGCTGGTGATGGAGCTGGTGATGGAGCTGGTGATGAGTGGAGCTGGTGATGAGTGGAGCTGGTGATGGAGCTGGTGATGTCTACACATTAACATGAAACAGAGTTTTCAGACAGAGAATCATCATTCAGCAGAGCCGAGATGAAGAGCGACTGAACCATCAGCTGCACGTTCATGACCACATCTCACATCACGACCACGCGTGTACCAGGCCAGAGTGTGTGAGACTGCCCGTGTTCTGTTTTTGTGTGTGTGTATGAGATGGTGTGTGTGTATATATTTGAGAGGGGTTCAGTGTGTGTGTGTGTGTGTGTGTGTGTGTGTGTGTGTGTGTGTCAGAGTTTCTCTGTGTATATTAGGCGCGGGATGATAACCGTTGTGAAGGTATAGCGCGGTTTGGAGAAGTCAACGATTCGAAACCGCCACAATGATCTGCTGTAGCGTTCCTGAGGCGTGTGCCAGTGTTCCTCATGTCGGAAGTGTTGTAGGACAGCAGTGTCTCCAGCAGAACACATATCCAACATGCTGTTAAATAGTAAAGAGATCAGTGTTTTAGAAACTAATGAAGACAGCAGAAGACCATGACTGATCAGAGTTATTCAGCCTGACATGATTACTGCTCATAAATATCATAACTGTTTCCCAAAATAACACATCGAGATCAAGAGTTTCAGTGTTTTATCCAGACATTAAACATATAAGCTCATTTTACAGCAGTGAGCTCAACACCCGGATGCTTATACCACCTCAGTCTTCTACCGGCCCATGCCCACTGTATATAAGACAGTGTAGGTGTGTGTGTGTGTGTGTGTGTGTGTGTATCTGTCTGTGTCTGAGACCGTGGGTGTGTGTTTAAGTGTGTAATATTAAGAGCAGCCGCTTTCACACAGGACTAGAGTCTGTGTGTGTGTGTGTCTTTGTGTGCGTGTGAATATGAGCACAACACAGATGAGTGATATTGAATGTGTGTGTTTATTTTAGCGGTTACACCGACAGCCTGACCGTTTTCTATGGACTGTGTGTTTAGATGAGCTGATCTGTGCGGGTGAATCTTCATTGATCAGCTCGTCTTCAGTCAGTCCGCCGTGCTCTCGGTGTTTCGCCCTCCTGCAGCATTTATTCAGCAGGAAAACACACGGATCCGTGAAATGCAGGAGCTCTGACGTCATCGGACGGTCAACCAGCACGCAGGGCGACGCGCGCCGCCATTGGCCGCCGAGCGAGAGAACGGCTTTTCTCTGCGCAGATTAGGAAACCGAGAGCCGTGGGCTCGAAGGCGCGCCCTTCCAGAGACATCTTGGCTCGAAGCGCGCGATGAGCGTCAGCGGGAACATCCGGGGCCCCGCGCGCACCTCGGCGGCCATTGCGGCTCTCCGTCCCGCAGCTTCATAACCTTGAGAGGGCGGAGCGAGCGGCGCTGAACCGGAGCAGGAGGAGAAACACCGAGGCAACGGAGAGCTGCAGAAAACCGTTAGTCGGGCAGCGCCGCTTTCTATCACCGAGCCGCTGTAACGGATGATCAGGGCGTGAACCGGGGCGTCTAACGGACAGTCATGCGCGCCGTCCGACCGGAACCGGAGCCGCAGCAGCTCTGAGCGCGTTTTCTTCAGGATCCTGCGAGGCGCATCAGCGCGTTTTTCCCGCGGCCGCTCGCGTCACTTTGACATTATTATCTGAAACCGGAGATCTGATTCCCTATCACCAACCGACCGACCGCCGCGGTAACGGACATCTCCGGTGGTCGTCGACGGGAATCCGGGGATTTGCGGGTGTCGCGGGGCGGAGGGCGAAAAGCATCGGATTGTGAGGCAATCTTCGGCTCTCCGGTAACGGGAGTATGGCTGACGACGACGTGCTGTTCGAGGATGTGTACGAGCTCTGCGAGGTGATCGGAAAGTGAGTAATCGATGAGGATGATCGATCATTCCAGATCAGCTGCTGCACTCTTTGTCTCGCGTCTGTTTGACATTTTATTGCGTGTAGCTTCAGCTGACCGTGTGTGTGTGTGTGTGTGTGTGTGTGTGTGTGACTGTCATATTCATTGATCAGTAACTCCTCATCTGATCATCAGTGCTCGGCTTATAAACCTGATTATGTCCTGATCATCTTCACTGATCAGTCTCCATCATGACAGCGGCTCTGGATGAGGGATGAGCGCTGGGCCTGCGCCTGTGTGTGTGTGTGTGTGTGTGTGTGTGTGTGTGTGTGTGTGTGTGTGTGTGTGTGTGTGTGTGTGTGTGTTATTGAGCTGCTGTCTTCGCTTCAGACACTGATTTTGCTCAGTCTGGGTTTCAGCTCATTCATTTACTGTTTTCAGATGAATGAACTTGTGCTGAATGAATGACTGCATCACCTGATCACACACACACACACACACACACACACACACACACACACACACACACACACACACACACACACACACAGATATTGTGGTTTTTAGGAAGGCTGTGTTATTTTATTTCTGCCAGAGGTGTTCAGAGCTAATGAAACACATGTGATTAATGGCTTAATCAAACTCTTATCACACACACTAGAGGCATGCAGACCTGTGTGTGTGTGTATGTGTTGGATTCTCTCGTGTTGACTGAAGCTGTTTGTAATAAGAGTCTTCAAGTTCATCTGAGC
>NC_141026.1:62367500-62370000 GCF_052040795.2 Danio rerio
ACGCATCAGTAGGCACTTGTAAAGTTGAGAAATTCCCAACTTCTGCAGCGAGCAACGCCTCTGAAGCGGCACTGACAGATCCATAATGCAGTTCGGGAAAGCCTGACGTCACCCATTCACAGTGAAGCGCCCTGTGTGAATGTGGCGTGGTGAAAGTTTCCCTCACAGTGTGTGTGCGCATCTTTTCCTATCCAATAAACAGTTTATCCTACTCAGCTATGCGCTGCACATGTGCTTTTATGCGCATTCTCAAATGAATAAACAAGACAAATTCTATGTTCTTAATTTATAATAATTATTTAAACAATTAATCTATTATTTTACACCTGTAAACATCATCATCAGCTCTCTTGAAATGCTCAGTCACAGGCCTTAAACACACACAGATGATGATCCTTCACTCTGTTACAGTCAAGCTCAGCAGTGGCTGCATGAACCTCACGTGTTCTGAAGCTTCTGGTGTATCTGGTGATGTGAGTGCAGTGCGGCACTGTTGTGTGTTTGTCAATGGGTGTGTGTGTGGAGCTGATCACGATTAATGAAGCCGATGCAGATCAGGGCTGGGGGATTGCTGAAGCTGTCTGTGGGGTTACTCTGATTTTACCACAGTAAACGGCTGGGTTTTTAACCAGTTAAACTCCGCGGACCCACATCATCGATTTAAAGATTAAAGATTTAAAGCGCTAGCATTGCACCAGACCCCCGTAAGTGGTTTCGTTTGAAAGTGTAAAATCTATATTTATACATCACTTTGGTTTTTACTCTACTGTACCAAAGGTATTTACACTTAAATACACAGTATTTTGGATACCACATGTACAGGTTATAGCTCAAATGAAAGCTCTTGCCGGTGCTCAAACGGTTCTAGAATTCTTTTTACAGAATCATATTCACATATCAGACAGTTGCCGAATGAATCGTGGTGTTTCCATAGCGCAGAAGTGAAAACAGTACATGTATGATCAATAAGCAGCCCCAGATAGCACAGACAGCTGTCATCTCTCACCTTATGCTGTGCGCTTCAGGGCCATTCTCCTCTGTTTTGAGCTGATGTGCATAAGTAATGCTTTTATATGAAAACAATGATCGCTCCCTGTGGCTTGTACAGCACCTCTCATCAGTTGGAATACACAGATTATGGTGGAGACATTTTTCTTGTTTCCTATGATTACAGACATGTGCAGGAACCAGCAACATTAATTACAGCACGCTAGACCACACACAACCTAAAAGGTACACTTTCAAACTTGAGTTTATAAAAAAAAATACAAAAAGCGCCTCTTTTTTAGGTGTTTATTATAACACAGACAACATCTACAGATATTTTAACTTGTTTTATGTTATAAAATATATTTTAACATATTTATACATATATTTTAACATATTTTTAACATATATCAGGGCTCGAAATTGCAACTATTTTGGTTGCATATGCGCCCGAAATTTTATGGATGCGACCTCAAAATATATTTGGGAGTATTTGTGCGAGTGCTTAAAATTGTTGTGTGCGAGCAGCCAGTTTTTAACCGCAAAATGTTCAGCACATGCGTGGATTCGGGAGACATTCATGCAGAATGCAGCTCTTTGTCTGCACTTGAAACATGAAACGCAGCGCTCAGGAATGGTTTAAAACAGTGTTCATGTCGACTAGCTGCAGTAAACAAAGCCAAGTCCGTAATGCTTGCCCCGCCTTCACGCTCTTCTTATTGGCCCACCACTGCTCTAACACTGAACGCGAATGATTGGTTAATATCAGCTGTCAATCACTCAGCCAGTGCCTCCTGGCTTGGGACGGAGAGAGCTACTGCCGCGAAAAACTGTACAGCGCTGAAGATGAGAATGAAGATAACACTGACAGATTGTGTTTTAGAAACCATGGCATCTAAAGGTATAAATAATGACACATCTTACTAGTGATCATGTGCTGAATGTTAATCCACCATCTACACTTTTCCAAGAATGGATAAAAGACTTCCGTTGGCTTCAGGTCCACTATGAAAAGTCTGTGGGATGGAGTTTTCGGGTAACTGTTTGCCACATCTAGCACAAGCTTCTGTTTAATCCTTCATATAATCGCCAGATGCTGTCCGCCGTGCAAGAGGCAGCTATATGAAAAGACCAGTATGGCAAATTAACATGACGTAACGTTATGCATATAAAAAGGTACAGAATATGTCAAAAGCATCAGTGCAATATCAGACAGCACCCGTGAGAACAGCACAGTTATACCGTTAACAGATTCATTCATGTCCAGCAGTGTGTGCAGGGCCGGTGAGCGCTCCGTGTATGCTTTGGTCACTCAGTTATGTTATACAAATCTATTTTCTTGTATTAACGGGATTTCGTTAAGACATATTTTCCTCACGCTTGCATATATATATTTTTACTTGTTAGTTTGATTACTGTTGATTTCAAATGCAATAAATTTGTTTGTATAAAACTTGTAGTAACGGTGCTTATAATTGGTGGGTGGGAATAAATTTTGGCTGATGCGCCTGCA
>NC_141026.1:62375000-62380000 GCF_052040795.2 Danio rerio
TTAGAGTGTCTAGTGTATCTGATCCTGCTGATCTGAGTGATCTGTTAGGTGTGTGTTCAGTCAGCATATCTGTAATGTATTGAGCTCCTAGGCCATTCAGTGATGTATAGAGCAGTAATAATACTGTAAACTCTATTCTGAATGTAACTGGAGCCAGTCTAGAGACCTGAGGACAGCTGTGATGTGCTCTGATGTTCTGGTTCAAGTCAGAATCCTGGATGAGCTGCAACTGTCTGACTGTGTGTTTGGGAAGGCCAGTGAGGAGGCCGTTACAGTAATCCACCCTGCTGCTGATAAAAGCATCAACAAGTTTCTCTGAGTCCTCACTGGAGACACAGCATCTGACTCCTGCAGTGTGTGTGAGATGACAGTGTGCTGATTTACTGACTGCTCTGACACGACTACTGAAACTCAGATCTGACTCCAGAGTCACACCAACACTCTTGACCTTATTGTCTGTTGTTTGACACTTAGAACCAAGCTACACATTCACCTTCATCTCTGCTCCCAAACGCAATCACTTCAGTTTCCTCTGTGTTTAACTGAAGACAGATGAGTGTGTGTGTGTGTGTGTGTGTGTGTGTGTGTGTGTGTGTGTAGATGCTCCTCGTGGCGTCTCTTCAGCGCTCAGGGAGTGTTTAGTGGAGCTGTCGTTCAGATCAGAGCACAGTCACACATTCACTGTTTCACAGAGAGGAAATAAACAGCAGCGCTGTGCAGTTCATCAACCAGATGATGGAGAGACTGAAGGCCAGAGTGTGCACATGAAGCGCTCTCAGACCAAATCACGGGTTTCAGATGAGTCTGGATTATAGTGTAGACGCAGCCTGACTGATTCAGGAGTCTCTCACCGCTGCTAATGCGCCACTGATGCTGGAACTGTGTGTGGAATTACTGCACGATAACTTCAGTGTTTACTTCACTTCATACTCATCATCATTACTAACCACTCCTAAATTGAGGAGATCGAGCAGCTTTCATCCTCAAGATGACTTGAATATGACTCCAGGTGTTTTAGCAAATCTAGAAGTAAAGGAAACAACACTATTGCCATCACTGACGACTCGATTATTCCCTGATTATTATTCTTTGATTATTCAGACGGCTTTGTGCCATGAAAGCTGAAAGACAGGAGAGCTGGAGATGAGCGTTGCTGGACCACAGCAGACTCCAGAGCGGTGCGGTGCGGTGCGGTGCGGTGCGTCTCTCACAGAAGCCTGAACTCTTCACTCAGTGTTCAGCAATACGCAGGACAGTAATTCTCCAAACACACGGCTGCAGTAAAGCTGTTCATATAGCTCTGAACCAGCAGCAGAGTGTGTGTGTGTGTGTGTGTGTGTGTGTGTGTGTGTGTGTGTGTGTGTGTGTGTGTGTGTGTGTGTGTGTGTGTGTGTGTGTGATCATGGCTCAGTGTAATCGCTGAAGACTCTTATCAATGATTCAACAGGTGAAAGCTGATACTACAGCCCAGAAAGCCTCTTAGCGTTGACTGCAGCTCATTCATATTTGATCAGGTCAGGCGAGCGCTTTATGATCACGCTATTACCACATCATGATGGAGATATGACCAGCGCTGAGGCTTACACTGCAGTAAAAATATCCAGTACATTCTACAAAAACCCACAGTGTGTTTCACTAGCTGTGAGCGTCTGCCTCTGGGTTTGAGTGCTGCCTAAAGAAAGCCCCTCCCTGCCTGAAGAAAGCCCCTCCCTGCCTAAAGAAAGCCACTCCCTGCCTAAAGAAAGCCACTCCCTGCCTGAAGAAAGCCACTCCCTGCCTGAAGAAAGCCCCTCCCTGCCTAAAGAAAGCCACTCCCTGCCTAAAGAAAGCCCCTCCCTGCCTGAAGAAAGCCCCTCCCTGCCTAAAGAAAGCCACTCCCTGCCTAAAGAAAGCCACTCCCTGCCTAAAGAAAGCCCCTCCCTGCCTGAAGAAAGCCCCTCCCTGCCTAAAGAAAGCCACTCCCTGCCTAAAGAAAGCCCCTCCCTGCCTGAAGAAAGCCCCTCCCTGCCTAAAGAAAGCCACTCCCTGCCTAAAGAAAGCCCCTCCCTGCCTGAAGAAAGCCCCTCCCTGCCTAAAGAAAGCCACTCCCTGCCTAAAGAAAGCCCCTCCCTGCCTGAAGAAAGCCCCTCCCTGCCTAAAGAAAGCCCCTCCCTGCCTGAAGAAAGCCCCTCCCTGCCTAAAGAAAGCCACTCCCTGCCCAAAGAAAGCCCCTCCCTGCCTGAAGAAAGCCCCTCCCTGCCTAAAGAAAGCCCCTCCCTGCCTGAAGAAAGCCCCTCCCTGCCTGAAGAAAGCCCCTCCCTGCCTAAAGAAAGCCACTCCCTGCCCAAAGAAAGCCACTCCCTGCCTAAAGAAAGCCCCGCCTCCACCCACTGAAAGCCCCACCCCTATTGAATATTCAGTTTCAGCTGGAAGTGCATTAACACACTGAAATAAACTTCTCTGCAACCTTTGGTTCACGCAGACTTTGATTTTTGGGGTAATTTATGGTGATGAACTGCATTATGGGACATGATCTCTGCTCTGACAACTTTTGATCTTGAAAATTCACCTTTGCTTAGTTTTTGCTTGTTTATCAAAGTTGAATTTAAACAATGTATTGTATGAGAAATAATATATATGAAAATGAGTGTGTGAAATAGCAGACTGGCAGTTAATTACCTGATTATTGTACCTTAATTTACAACACCAACACAGACAATACACAACACAGACGCATACACAAGTTACGTCTGTTCTACACATGATTATCCTCTGGAGAATGATCATCTGATCACGCTGCTCTCCTGAACTAATCCACAGCTCGCTCTTGATGGAGAATCTCTTCAGGTAATGACCGTGACTCTTCGTGGGCGTTTGCAAGTGTGCTGTTGGTGGAGTGTAAGACAGGGGTGTTACTTGTAGTAAGTTAGAGAGGCATTGAGCCATGCGGGATGAGATGTTGTTAGCTGGATGTTGGAAATAATTACCAGAGAACATTTTCATCAAATGTTGAGTTTTCATCAATGAGTTTTCTACAACTATATCCACAACCAATTAATGTGATCTACTATCATATTCATTCATTTAGAAACTCCACCCAGGCCCGGCTCCACAGGGTAGACCTGGCTCACCCTGACCCCACATCAGATTGCATCAGTTTTTGTTGCGATGCGTTTCATAACTGAGAAAGCAGCATGTGATGTGCCTGTGAGCTTTAAAAACATGTTTTGGTAAGCCAGACTCATTTGCAATCTTGATGAAAGTATTCCGTTTAATCATTTCAAACCATTCAAGCAGCATTAGATGAAGGAGAACCTTATTCAGCTTAGAGCGCAGGTTTCTGTGCACATCATGCGTCTCAGCGTGCATTACCAAACGCCCTTCACTTCTATATCATGTCATGCAGTCCTAATTCATACAACAGGAAGTCTTAAAGAACGCAAACAGTTTAACAGCACTGAGTAGGATAATCAGGAGATGCAACTGGGCCCGCTTAAACCAGCGCTGCCCAAACTCAGTCCGGTGTCCTGCATATTTTAGTGCCAACCCCAATTACACACACCTGAACCTGCTAATCAAGCTCTTACTGGATATACTAGAACAGGGGTGTCCAAACTCTGCGTCTGAAACCGCCTACTACTCACTAGGTACTGCATATGAATGTAAACGCACTGCTCGGCCGTTAGTAAAGTGCGCTCCATACAGTATAAATGTGAAAAGTATGAATGGATTTCGGGCGTACTACATCCGCCGTTTTGTCAAGGTCATGTGACCTACCTGCGTCATTTGCGTTGATTTACTCCCATCAAAGAGCTTATAATGGTGACTCTATGCCAGGGGTGTCAAACTCCGTTCCTGGAGGCTGAAGTCCTGCACAGTTTAGTTCCACCCCTGCTCCAACACACTCACCTGTAGGTTACAAACAAGCCTGAAGGACTCAATTAGTTTGATCAGGTGTGTTTAATTAGGGTTGAACTAAACTGTGCAGAGCTGCGGCCCTCCAGGAACTGAGTTTGACACCTGTGCTCTATGCTCTCATATTCATATTCATATTCATGAATTCGCTCGCGGGGCATTATGGGATAGCGCAGCGTGCATGGGGTGCGCACTCCAGATTCACACTGGAAGTAGTAAGTCATCCGGGCACTTCTCGCAGACTGATTTTCCAATTCTATGAATTCAGACACACTACTCTGCTCACACTGATTTTAGTGTACTATATAGGATGGAAGTATGCGGTTTCAGACGCAGCCTCAGTCCTGGAGGGCCGGTGTCCTGCAGATTTTAGCTCCAGCTCCAATCTGGCCAGCTGATCAGGCTCTTACTGGGCTTTCTAAAAACATCCTTGCACATGTGTTGATGCAAGTTGGAGCTAAACTCTGCAGGACACCGGCCCTCCAGGACTGAGTTTGGACACCCCTGCACTAAACATTAAAGCATTTACCTCAGGAAAGAGCAAATGAAGGTCACGACCTGTGAATGACCCGCAGAAACGGACAAATCACAGTTTCAGTGGTGACGTTTGTGCAAAGTGACACATGCAGAACTCAAACACACGTGCAAAGCAGTTAGCAGCCGATTGAGTCCAGAATATCCATATTCTCCACACATGCTCCTGCTTTCGCTCTGCTCTCTGTAGCGTGCGCTGCTGCTGCTGCTGCGTGTCCCTGACCTGCGAGAACAATATGGAGAGGTTAGTAACTGAACTCATGTCAGCATCACCGACTCGCTTAATTGAATCAGACAGCCGTGTAAAGTGCTGTTGACTGATGATGTGTGGCCCTTTCCTCTCTTTAAATCTCTCTATGATCATACGTGATCTCCTGTTATTAGACTTGATCTTACTCTTGCAGTCTGCAGACACACACCCTACTCTGTGTTTGAGTATCTGCTGCTGTGTCATCATGTGATGTGTGTGTGACAGGATGGACGGTACCTCACGTTCATTTCATTCAGATTACTGAACAGAGAGCATTAGTGTTGAGGAGTAGTGTGTTCACTCAGCAGTGGAGATGTCCTCA